>NW_023270305.1:57140544-57191934 GCF_011800145.1 Mirounga leonina
AAAGAAAGAAAGAAAGAAAGAAAGAAAGAAAGAAAGAAAGAAAGAAAGAAAGAAAGAAAGAAAGAAAGAAAGAAAAGGGAGTACCATAAGCCATGAGCCATGATAAACAGGATGACATAATCAGAGCTAAAAGGAAGGTAGAGGGGCGTCTGGGTATCTCAGTCGTGAAGTGTCTGATTTCGGTTCAGGTTCCCTGCTCTGCAGGAAGCCTGCTTCTTCTTCTCCCACTCCCCTTGCTAGTGTTCCTTCTCTCGCTTTGTCTCTGTCAAATAAATAAATAAAATCTTTAAAAATAAAATAAGATAAAATAAAATAAAATAAAAGGAAGGTAGAGCCAGCTTCCAAAAGTGACCCTGAAGTGGCTCAGTGTCTAATATAAAGTTTTGCACAAAACTGATGCTCAATTTCTTGAATGAAACGAGTGAATGAATAAATGAATGGACCACAAATATAATCATTTATAAAGTGGAATATAAAAACAAGGATTTATTATCCATCCCATATAATAGTTATATTTAATTAATTCATGACCAAACTATCACCAGCAATGTCTGTGGTGCAAGGGAAAAAATCTAACCATAATGTGTAATCTACTGACTTGTTAGTTCACCAGGAAATGGGATATTTGGACATTCATTCAAACTCAGCCTAGGCTTCTACCACGAGCCAGGCTCTGTGTTCTACACCCAAGATGTGCGTGTCCTCTGTCTCCAGCCTAGTACCTTATTCAGGACCTAAAGATTTTCCATGTAACCTCAACAGGTTCCCAGCCTCCTCTGGCTTTTTCATTATTGTCAACATCATTCATACAGTAGGACTAGCACAATGATTACCAGCATGGTCTCTAGGGTAAGTATGCCTGAATAAGAACCTGCCTCTGAAATTTTTAGTCTTAGAATTTGGGAAAGTTACTTAAGCTCTCCTCCTTTATAAATGGGAGTACTAACAATACCCACTCTTCCAGTTGTTGTGAGGATTCATAAACTCCAAGTTTAGCACCCTGCTTGTCACACAGTAAGTTAATTCTCCATCAATTTTACATATTGTCACTAATCTTCCTTATGGATATAAGGTCTTAAGATGGAAGGCACCAGCAGAAAGAACATCAGACAGCAAGTCAGAATTCCTAGATTATATTTTCAGGTCTGTTGCTAAATAGGTATTTTAGCATGAATGTGTCATTTAATGTCTCTGAGTCTCAATTTTCTTATATGTCAAATGAGAGGGATGGCTAGGTAATTTGTGTTTCTTCCTGCTTTATGATTCCATGTCATATCTTATGCAGGTCTCTGTAACCTAATGCTCACTACTTTGTTCTGCACATAAAATACAGACAGACAATTCCATAACTTCCTTCTGACACCTACTCCAATTATTTTAAAGCATGAGAGTTCAATCCTACCATCTTTGCCATATGGTAGAGTGTATAACAGAAAGGCAGATGGAGCCAAATAGGACTCAGACGCCCTATCAAACACCCTGAGGGCAGATGTTATGGCCAAGAGTATGGGATCCATAGGCACATCTGCAGAGAGCATCAATAACTCACGGAGGCTGCCGTATTTATCTCCTAGCAAAGCACCTTAGGGATAAATAGCAGAATTCTAAGCACAGAAGGCACTTAAGAAATATCTGTTGCTATGTTTTATCTATGTAGAATGCTCATTTCCTAATTCTAAAGGACCGAATTTGAAGAGACCAAAAAAAAAAAAAAATCTGTTTCTTGCTTCAAGGACCAACACATAGTAGATTCTTAATTTATGTATGTTTGATGAATGGATCATCCTGGATCTTCTGTTTCTATATTAAGGAACCCAGGCTGCTGAAATCTTGTAAATTGATATTTATAATCCTCCTAATGAAGCATGTAGTATATCATTATAAAAATGTCCCCCAAGGAATCACTTCTCCCTGAGCCTATGTTTCTTTCGTAGTGTGATGTTGCTCCTTCTTCAGTAAAGACCTGGGGCTCTTTCTCCACTCCTTTGAATCTAAGCTGGCCTACTGACTTGCTTTGACCTTTAGAATGTGACAGAAGTGATACTTGTGAAAGTTCCAAAGCTTAGATCTCAAGAATCCTTGTAGCTTCCACCTGTGTTCTCTTAAGGCTCAACCACCATGGAAAAAAGCTTGGGTTCAAATACTGATGAGAGATCATGTGAAGAAAGAGGTCTCAGTTTTCCAACTATCCCTGCTGAGGTCCCAAACATGATGGTGAGATCATCTAGAATCATCAGCTCCAGCAGACCGAGCAGATGAACGAAGCTCCATGAGGAAGTCTGGCCAAGAACAGCCGAGGAACTGCCCAGCCAACCCATAGAATCATGAGAAACAGTGCATATCTTCCTCAACTTACAATAGAATTACTCCTAATAAACCTATTGTAAGTTGAAAGTATTATTAAGTCCAAAATGCATTTAATATACCCAACCTACCAGACATCCTAGCCTAGCCTACCTAAAACACTCTCAGAACTCTTACATTAACCTACATTTGGACAAACTCATTTAACACAAAGCCTATTTTATAATAAAGTGTTGAATATCTCATGTAATTTATCTAATACTACAGTGAAAATGAAGAACGGAATGGTATTGGTCCTTTACCCTTATGATCCTGTTGCTGATGGGGAGCCATGGCTGGCTGCTGCTGCCCAGTCTCACAGGAATTTCATACCACATATCACTAGCTCAGGAAAAAATCAAAATTCAAAATTCAAAGTACAGTTTCTACCAAATGCATATTGCTGTCACACCATCATAAAGTAAAAAAAAAAAAAAAAAAAAACCTTAAGTCCAATCATCATAAGGGGACCATCTGTAAATTGTCATTGTTTTACAACACTGAGTTTTTGAGTGATTTGTTACATAGCAATAGATCATTGATGCAAAATTATTTCTTGACCAGAATCAGAATAGTCACACTAGGAGTTTCATAAAAATAAGATTATATCAGCAGTTCTGTCAAAGCGGAAAAAGGGAAAAAAAAGTGGGGAAAAATTTAAATACAATGTATGATAAATGATAAAATCCCAGATTTTGTCCATATAGCATTATGCAGGAAATGTAATCAGGGATCAAATACCACATTAAGTCTATTTATTGGTGTGAGGCCCTGCAGAAAACAATTTCCAAACAGTAGACATTTTAGAATTAATTAATTATTCATTAGTAGCATTCATTGCATTAGTGATCTATTTCTGCATAACCAATCACCCAAAAACTTAGCAGTTAAAAAAAAAACAACAGTTATTGGGACGCCTGGGTGGCTCAGTCGGTTAAGTGGCTGCCTTCGGCCCAGGTCGTGATCCCAGGGTCCTGGGATCGAGTCCCACATCAGGCTCCTTGCTCAGTAGGGAGCCTGCTTCTCCCTCTCTCTCCCTCTGCTTGTGCTTTCTCTGTCAAATAAATAAAATCTTTAAAAAAAAAAAAAAACAACAACAACAGTTATTTATTATTCTCGCAGTTTCTGTGGGTCACGTATATGGGAGAAGCTTGGTTGGGCAGTTGTGACTCAGTGTCTCATGAGGTTCCAGTGGAGGTGTTGACCAAGGCTGTAGTTATCTACAGGCTTAATTGGGGCTGGAGAAGTCACTTTCAAGGTGTGTTACCCACATGGTTGACAAGCTGGTTCCTCTTCATTTGGGCCTCTTCTTGTAGTTCCTTGTATGTCTTCATGCCATGGCTACTGGTTTCCTCCAGAACCAAGGACCCAAGAAACCAAAGCAGAAGCTGAAATGTCTTTTATGGCCTATCCTCACCATATTCTCTATGTATACACAGAGCAGCTCTGAGTTAATATAGGGGAAAATTATACAAGGGCAAGGATTATTGTGAGTCCTCTTGGAGGCTATCTTCCATATCCCTATCATGAAAAAAAAATTGAGAGCATATAGTAAAAACACATATGCACCAGGATTATTAAAAATAATGTTAGAAAGTGAAACCAAAACCATAAAGAGGCAAGAAGAAAGCTGATTCCACCCAGGGCCTTCAGGTAAGATATTTATTTACAAGTCCACAATCCCTTAACAGAAACCCTTGGGGCTGGATATGTTTCAGAATTCAGAATTTTTTGGATTTTAGGAAGGTAAGGAGATAAGGAGGCACATATACCAGATATTACACAATACCCTCCAGAACAACTTAAAATCAACTACATTGTTATTTATGCAGCAAAATGTATGCATTTTCAAACTAAGTGGGATAAGGCCTCTCAATATAGTCTCATATCCATTTAGGTCAGATTTCAATAATAATTTTTTTTTAAGATTTTATTTATTTATTTGACAGAGAGAGAGAGAGCACAAGCAGGGGGAGCTGTAGGCAGAGGGAGAAGCAGGCTCCCTGCTGAGCAGGGAGCCCAATGCGGAGCTTGATCCCAGGACCCTGGGATCATGACCTGAGCCAAAGGCAGATGCTTAACCAAGGCACCCCTTGGCTTGAGCCACCCAGGCACCCCTCAGTAATAATTTTTTTTTAAGTCTGGGTCTTTAGGGGTTTCTAGATTTCAGAATTGCTGGTAAATGACTGTGAGCCTGCAGAAGTTGTAAGCTCACAAGATCAGAAACTATGGCTATGGATTTCCCCAGATTGTGTGCATCTGTTCCCATTTCCAGGCCATGTTTCCCCATCAACACCCCAATACTGCTGATCAAATTTGTCCCACAAATGCAGATTCTCAAAGATGTCCCACTCATATTTGAGGTCTCCTAATGACCTATTTTTCTGCCTTGGAATTCTATTCAGGTGCTAGTCTTTCAAACTTGCCCAGCTTATACCCAGCCTCAGTTTTCAGGTGTATAGCTACCATTTTAGCACTGACAGCTTGTAATAACTACTGTATAGCATAAGAAGTAGGAGAGGTACCACACCTGAACCATAGATTTAGCT
The DNA here is from genome assembly GCF_011800145.1 of Mirounga leonina. NCBI lineage: Eukaryota > Metazoa > Chordata > Mammalia > Carnivora > Phocidae > Mirounga > Mirounga leonina. Next base: position 57,145,437 of record NW_023270305.1, read on the forward strand.
GTTGCCTGACAATTAAGACAAGAAATCATATAACTTTTTAGAGAGAAACCATTATTTTCCTTATAAACCTTATTTTCAAATTCTGATAGAAATTTAGTCAAGCGTACTATTTAAAAGGACATACTTCTAACCTGAGAGTGAAGGCATCTAAAACAAGACACAACACCCCCAGAATTCACAAAGTAAAAGTTTTAATTTGCTTAAAATATAAACAGGAAACTTTTTAAACAGTGTTAAAAGACAAGTGACAAACTAGTTGGAAATTTTGCAACATATAAAGCAGAGGAAAGATTAATGAGAACTCCTACAAATTAATAACAAAAGGACAAAAAGGCAAACTAATAGGAAATTCATAGAAAATTTATTTAAACATCTAATAAATATATGAAAAGATTCCCAGCATCACTAGGAATAAGGAAAATATTATTTTTAAAAGTGAGACACTATTTTTCACCCATCAGATGGGCAAAAGTTTTAAAGTTTGATAATATCAAATTTTTACAAAGGTATAGGAAATAACACTCTCATACACTATTACTGGAAGTATAAAAGATACAACATTTACGGAAGGTAATTTGGCAATATCTGTCTTAGAGCTAAATGCAAATACACTTTAATGATTAATTCCACTTCTAGGATTCTGTTGACACACATGAACAAAGACACAAGTAGTAGGATTTTTAACTATAGCATTGGTTGACATAATGAAAATGCAAACAACCTATCTGTTAAAAGGAGATGTTTAAAAACAAACAAATAAAAGCTAAGGTATAGTCCAGGAGTTTGCAATCAATGGACCCTGAGCTGAATGTGGCCTCAGCTTGTTTTTGTACTACCTGCAAGCTAAGAATGGTTTTCACAATTTTAGAGGATTGAAGAGGACAAAGAAAAGAAAGAGAAGGAAGAGAAGACAATGCAACTGAGACCTTGTAAGACTCAGAAAGGCTTAATTTTTTTTATCTGGCCCTTTGCAGGAAAAGTTTATATAACCAAATTATAGAATACTTCTCAGACCATGAAGATAATGAGAAAATAAGGATGGAATGGTTAGAGTCAAGCAGTGAAACTGACGAATTTGTCCTATTCCTATGATCCCTCAGGCCTCTGTGCCAATATGCAATAGGACTTGAAGATACAAAGCTCCCAATGCCCCTTTGAAACTTCATAAGTCATTTAAAAATTGAGTGCATTTAGGTTTAAATGCTCCAATCAAAAGACACAGGGTGATGGAGTGGATAAAAAAACATAGCCCAGGGGCACCTGGGTGGCTCAGTCATTAAGCGTCTGCCTTCAGCTCAGGTCATGATCCCAGGGTCCTGGGATGGAGCCCCGCATCAGGCTCCCTGCTCCACAGGAAGCCTGCTTCTGCCTCTCCCACTCCCCCTGCTTGTGTTCCCTCTCTCTTTGTCTCTCTCTCTGTCAAATAAATAAAATCTTTAAAAAAAAAAAATGGCCCATCTAAATGCTGCCTACAAGAGACACATCTCAGTCCTAAAGACACATACAGACTGAAAGTGAAGGGATGGAAAAACATTTACCATGCAAATGGAAGTGGAAAAAAGCCTGGAGTAGCAATACTTATATCAAATAAAATAGACTTTAAAACAAGGACTGTAACAAGAGACAAAGAAGGGCATTACATAATGATAAATGGATCAATCCAATGAAAGGATATAACAATTGTAAATATTTATGCACACAACATTGGAGCACCTGAATACATAAAGAAAATATTAACATACATACAGACATTAATACAATAATAGAAGGGGACTTTAATGCCTCACTTACATCAATGGATAGATTGTTCAGACAGAAAATCAATAAGGAAACAGTGTTTTTGAATGACACATAAGACCAGATAAACATAAAAATATATACAGAACATTCCATTCAAAAACAACAGAACACACATTCTTTTCAAGTGTACATGGAATATTCTCCAGAATAGATCACATGTTAGGCCACAAAAGAAGTCTCAATAAATTAAGGAAAACAAATCATACTATGCATCTTTTCCAACCACAATGTGAAACTAAAAATCAATCACAAGCAAACAAACAAACAAAAAACACATGAGGTTAAACAACACTATACTGAACAACCAATGGGTAAATAAATAAATAACCAATGGGTAAATAAATAAATGGAGATAAATGAAAATGATAACACAACAGTCCAAAATTTTTGGAATGTAGCAAAACCAGTTCTAAGACGGATATATAGTGATACAGACCCATGTCAAGAAAAAAGAAAAAGCTCAAACAATCTAAACTTACATTTAAAGGGACTGGAAAAAGAAAAACAAACAAAGCCCAAGGTGAGTAGAAGGAAGGAAATATCAGAGCAGAAATAAATGACATAGAGACAAAAAAACTCAAGAAAACCAAGAGCTAGTTCTTTGAAAAAATAAAACAAAATTAATAAATCCTTAGCTAGACTCTTCAAGAAAAAATAGAAAGGACCCAAATAAATAAAATCAGAAACAAAAGAGAAGTAACAACTGACAACACAGAAATACAAAGGATTATAAGAGAATATTATGAAAAATTATATGCCAACAAATTAGACAACCTAGAAGAAATGGATAAATTCCTAGAAACATACAATCTTCCAAAACTGAATCAGGAAGAAATAGAAAATCCGAACAGATCAATTACTAGTACAAAATTGGCTTGGTAATTAAAAAAACCACCAAAAAATAAAAGTCCAGGACCAGATGGCCTTACAAGTAATTCTACCAAACATTTAAAGAAGAGTTAATACCTATTCTCCTCAAACTATTCCAAAAATAGAAGAGGAAGAAAAGGAAGGAAAGGAAGGAAAGCTTCCAAATACATTCTATGAGGCCAGGATCCAAGTATTGGAGTGGTGCATAGAAATACATACACCAGGTATAATCAGAGACAGGAAGGAAGGAAGGAAGGAAGGAAGGAAGGAAGGAAGGAAGGAAGAAAGAAAGAAAGAAAGAAAGAAAGAAAGAAAGAAAGAAAGAAAGAAAAATGAAAGGAAGGAAGGAAGGAAAGAAGGAAGAAAACTACAGGCCAATAACTCTGATGAACATATATGCAAAAATCCTCAACAAAATATTAGCAAACCACATTCAACAATACATCAAAAGGATCTTCACCCAAATAAATGGGATTTATTCTGGGGATGCATGGATGTTTCAATATTTGCAAATCAGTAAATGTGATATACTACATCAACAAAAAAGACTAAATGTCATATGATCACCTCACCAGATGCAGAAAAACCATTTGACAAAATTTAACATCCATTCATAAAAACTCTCAACAAAGTTGGTTTAGAGGGAACATACCTCATATAATAAAGGCCATATATGAAAAAACCCACAGCTAACATCATACTCAATGGTGAAAAACTAAGAACTTTTCCTCTAAGATCAGGAACAAGACAGGAATGTCCACTCTCACCACTTTTATTCAACATAGTATTGGAAGTCCTAGCCACAGTAGCCGACAAAAAAAAGAATAAGAGGCATCCATATTGGTAAGGAAGAAGTTAAACTGTCACTATCTGCAGATTACATGATACTATACATAGAAAGCTCAAAAGACTACACCTAAAAACTATTGGAAATAATAAATGAGTTCAATAAAGTTGCAGAATACAAATTAATACCCAGAAATCAGTAGTGTTTCTATACACTAACAATGAAGTAGCAGAAAGAGAAGTTAAGAAAATCCCATTTACAATAGTACACAAAAAAATAAGATACCTACGAATAAGTTTATCCAAGAAGGTGAAAAACCTGTACTCTGAAAAATGTAACACTGATGAAAGAAATTGAAGACTACACAAATGGAAAGATTCCATGCTCATGGGTTAGAAAAGAGAGTTTCTTCAACAAATGATGCTGGGAAAACCAGCTACATTACAAAAGAATGAAACTGGACCACTCTCTCACACCATACACAAAAATAATCTTAAAATAGATTAAAGACCTAAATGTGAGACCTGAAACCATAAGAATCCTAGAAGAGAGCACAAGGGGTAACTTCTCTGACACTGGCTGTAGCAACATTTTTCTAGATATGTTTCTCGAGGCAAGGGAAACAAAAGGAAAAATAAACTATTGGGACCACATTGAAATAGAAAGCTTTTACATCAACAAAACTAAACTAAAAGGGCAACCTACTGAATGGGAGAAGATATTTGCAAATGACATATCTGATAAAGGGTTAATATTCAAAATATTTAAAGAACGTATACAAATCAACACCAAAAAATAATAAAAATAAAAATAATAATCCAGATTAAAAAAATTGGCAGAAGACCTGAATAAATATTTTCCCAAAGAAGACACAGATGGGCAACAGACACACGAAAAGATACTCAACATCACTACTTACCAAGGAACTGCAAACCAAAAACACAATGAGATATCACCTTAAACCAGTCAGAATGGCTAAAGTAAAAAAGACAAGAAATAACAAGTGTTGGCAAGAACATGGGGAAAAAGAAACCCTTGTGCACTGTTGGTGGGAATGTAAACTGGTACAGCCACTATGGAAAACAGTACGGAGGTTCCTCAAAAAATTAAAAACAGAAACACCATATGATCCAATAATTCCACTACTGGGTATTTACCCAAAGAAAATTAAAACACCGACTCAGAAAGATATATGCACCCCCATGTTCATTGCAGCATTATTTACAATAGCCAAGATATGGAAGCAACCCAGTGTCCATCCATAGATAAATGGATAAAGATGTGGTATGCACACACACATACACACACACAGGAATATTACACAGTCATAAAAAAGGATGCAGTTTTTGCCGTTTGCAACAACGTGGATGGATCTACAGAATATTATGCTAAGCGACATAAGTCAGTCGGAGAAAGACAAATACAGTATGATTTCACACATATATTGAAGTTAAGAAACAAAACAAATGAACAAAGAAAAAACGAGGCAAACCAAAAAACAACTCTTAACTATAGAGAATAAACTAATGGTTACGAGAGAGGAGGTAGATGGGAGGATAGGTGAAATAGGTGAAGGGGATTAAGAGTATACTTACCTTGATGAGCACTGAGTAATATATAAAAATGTTGAATAACCGTTTTGTACACCTGAAACTAATCTAGCAATGTATGTTAACTATACTGGAATTAAAAGTTTTAAAATTTTTTAACAAAAAATAAATCAGTAAAATGGCTAACTACATTGATCACTATTACCAGCAAGTAGTTATCTATTTCTCTCAACTAACCAATGTTGCTATTACAAAATCATAGCTTCACAGGATTGAGAGAGTCCAAAAATTCACCTAAGACTTCTGATGCATGGACCCTTTCCAGAGCTTCCCTAAAAAGTAGCTGTAGAGTACGTGCAGTAATGAAAACCATTCCAGCACAGAGTGACAGTAAGTATTGGAGTGGTGCATAGAAATACATACACCAGGTATAATCAGAGACTGGTCCTTTTTTTTTTTCCTCATTGTAGTTTATCGAATGACAAAATAGCATGCTCTAAACACCTGAAGTGAAAATAGAGGCTACTGAAGGAAGTTCTGTCAAAAGGTGATGAGCAACCTGGTTCTGAAACCAGAGGATTTATCCAAGTGTTGGATGATCAAGATGTGGAGATCTGGAGCCAGCAGATGGAATGTGAATGTTTTAGCATCTGTTAGAGGGAACTATTACATAAGATCATTTTACTTCAGAGAGTATTAGTTATCATTTTAGACTGAACACAATCTCAAAACCAAGACTTGCTTTAGTGTTTTGCAGGAGGAAGATCACTGTACTCAGAGGTGATTCTACTCTCTCTTTCCTCTCTGTAGGACGCCTCTGTGACCTAGGGCAAGTTGCATAACCTCTCAGCCTTTGCTGCTTTACCCAGAAAGTAGGAATGTAACCTTGGCCAGATCACTTCATTAGGATCTGACTAGCAAAGACCTGTGATCCTGGATTGAATTCAGAAGTCTGTAAGACCTATGATCCTAGATTGAATCCAAAGATTGTTATGTTTTTTGCTTTTCTGCCACAAGACAGGATCCATTTATATTCTTTTTCTTGTTCTACTAGTTCCCTGACACTCTAAGCAAAGCAGTAGACATGAGTTAGGCTGACTACCCATGTCTTCTTCACTCAAGCAGCTGTGTATTGCAATAGTAACCATTCTGACCAAGAGGAGGAGATTAAGTAAAGTGAGTGGTAGTGGGTAAGCCCTAAGTTGTGTTCTTTCTATACCACAAGAAAACCATGGATGACATTTTCTTATTCATGAACAGTACCTTGCCTGTAAACAGGGCTTTACAACTGACGAAGTCCAAGGAAAGCCAACAGCTGTATGTCTACTTTCAGATGTGGAGACCAGGGATAGCCCTAGAACCCAGATCTCCTGACACCGAGGAGAGTTCTCTGTCCATTATTTTCACCTTCAGATCTCAATTAGATGATCCTGGGAATAAGAATATAAATTTTTCAGGGGGAAAAAACCTCAAAAACTGTCCTAGCTCTTTTTGTGCTGAAAAGAACATAAACTTGGTGAAAGAAAGACCTGGTATTGAATCCTGGCTTCCCCAGTCGCAGTCACCTTAAATACTTTTAATTCTCTAAGTCTCCATTTTATCTATAAAATAAGGAGTATAATACCTCCCTCATGTGGTAGTTAGCAGAATTAAATAAGAGGATATGTGTAAAGTGTAGATACAGAGTAGACTCTCAGTCAATGCTAATCCCTTAACAATTTCAGCATTTAAGAAATTATTTTGAGCTTGAATCCTTCCTGCTACATTTTACATTTTATTTCTTTTGACACTGCAAAAAAATGTATATACTTATACATATACATTATACATGTGTATGTGTGTGTGTGTGTGTAGATATATAAAATTATCAGTGCCCCAATGTACTATGAATTTTAGACTATGAAAGGGGGAAAATCTAGCATAAATCCTGCCTCTAGTTATTGATCTTGATCATTAGCTTACTGTAGACAGTATGGTAGTCCATAACTCTTAGAGAAAAGCATCTCCCAAGCACCACAATTATAGGAGCCTCATTGTATCACAGCAAATATCCCACCTGATTATCATAAGTACACAAGGAAAGAATCCCATTTCTACAGCTGAAAAGAGATTACACTCTGAATAACCACGTGACAAAGAGAAGTGACCAGAATCACTTGGTTAATAGGAACAATGTATTTTTTATTTGTTTTTGTATTTATAGCAGGAGGAAATGGTAGAATGATTCTAACACAGGCAAAATGCTACCATTTGCATTATGTATGGCACTGCTTTAACTCTGAAACAGAGGGAATTGATTCATCTGCCCAGATTTCCCATGATAGTGGCAGTTTAAAAAAAAAAAAAAAGAAGGAAAAGGGGCGCCTGGGTGGCTCAGTTGGTTGGGCGACTGCCTTCGGCTCAGGTCATGATCCTGGAGTCCCAGGATCGAGTCCCACATCGGGCTCCCTGCTCAGCAGGGAGTCTGCTTCTCCCTCTGACCCTCCTCCCTCTTATGTGCTCTCTCTCTCCTCTCATCCTCTCTCTCAAATAAAAAAAAATAAAAAATAAAAAAATAAATTAAAAAAAAAAAGAAGGAAAAAACAACTGGACTTGACTCTCACAAAATATTTTTCTTAGAAGCCTCACAAAAGGTCCTAAGGATTTTCAAAGACCAGGTCTGACTTCTTAAAAGCAAAATGATTTTGCAAAGGCCAAGTCTGATTTTGTTAAAATGACCACAGCTAAATGAAAACTCCACCAATCTCTCAGGAGTTAAAGCTGCAGCATAGCAACATACTAAGCAAATGGCAAAGCTATGGTAAATCTACTTAACATCGGGAAAATAATGACAGTTCATATTTGAGGGAGTTCAGAGTCAAGCCTTATCCCTGGAGACTCATTAAGCACATAGTGTACTAACCACAGTGTACCGTACAGGGATAAATTCAGAGCTCCTGGCATATGAGATGTTAGAACTGGAGCAACTCTGAACTTCTTTTATAAAGGCATGAAAAACATGAGAAGCATGTCTCTGAACCTGAGCCAACTCATAAGGCTGCCATGCCCTCCTGTTTTGGCAAGAAATTGAAAAATGCTTAACCTTCAAGTGGTTACCTGTCCTCATCATGTTATTCTAGCCTGTAATATTCTCAAGTTAGAAAATTAAAGCTTAAACTTGAGAAAATGGGATTAATCACTATGGGTGAGGAAGATCCTATGTCTAAATCTAGAGTCACATTGCTAATTATTTTTCATTAATTTTATTTCTCTTTCCTCTCCTAGCAATCAACTTCAATGGGTATTATTTGCCAAACAATTGATTGCATAATTGTGCTTTGAAAGGAAATACTGTGTTTAAGGAGCAGAAGATATAAGATAACAATGCTTGCTGGAAAAACACAATGAAAAGAAAAAAGTAAGAGAGCAATCCAAAGAAACTGAAAAACTAGGATTAAATGAGTGATAAAATCATATAGAGATGAAATCCATAAAGCAGGGTCAGAAAATGCACATTAGGAAAAAGTAGAAAATAGGAGAAGGAGAAAGCAAGAAGTAGACATAAGGAAAAAAGAATGAAGAAAAAAGAAAAAAGCAGAAGGCATATTACAACAGGGTTGGAGGAAGTGAGGATGAGTATTCACAAGGCAAGAGGAACATACTGTGACTATCTCAAGGAGCCCCGTGGGTATTGGGGTAAAGTGATTTTGGAAAATATTTGCTTCTGAGATGTTTTACATTTGTATTATTTGGTCTTGTATTAATTGCAGAGGATAAGGCATTTTTAACTGTTTATACTAGGAAGTGTAAGTCAGACCTTTTGTAAATTTTCAACATGTCATTGTGCCTCAGAACTTTTTCCCCAGTGAATATATAAGAAAATAGACAAAATCCATATAAGGATCCTATGATGGAAAAATATAAGTATTAAGGTGTCTTATGAGAGCGAATGTGCATGAAGGGATACAGAAACACCTAAGATCCCCCTTACAGAAATATAAGGAATTTCAAATAGAGCTCAGTCTGAATGTCACGCAAGCTTAATATCTTGGCCTTATGCATAATAGGAGGAAAACTATACTCATACCTGAGTAACTCTTTACAAAATAATTCTTTTAATCGTACTATTATTTAAACCTATTTCAGTCATAGAAATTTTAAACAAATAAACTCAAAAACTGTAGTCTGCAATGTGAACAGATAAGAACATATTACAACTTCTGATGATGTCTTCCCAATGCAAATTTTAAAATCAGTATTTTTCTTATTTAACTTCTAAAACACTGTGGTAACACTGTGTTATACGCAAACAATGAGCCATGGAACACTACATCAAAAACTAATGATGTACTGTATGGTGACTAACATAACATAATATAAATAAATAAATAGGGCACCTGGGTGGCTCAGTTGGTTAAGCAACTACCTTCGGCTCAGGTCATGATCCCGGAGTCCTGGGATTGAGTCCCACATCGGGCTCCCGGGTCAGCGGGGAGCCTGCTTCTCCCTCTGACCCCCTCCCCTCTCATGCTGTTTCTCTGTCTCTCTCTCTTTCTCTCAAATAAATAAATAAATAAAACCTTTAAATAAATAAATAAATAAATAAATAAAGCACTGCTGTAGACAGAATTTTGGCCTCCATGATATCTGCCCCTTGGTATTATTCCTGTGGCTACGTTACATTGCCTGGTGAAAGGATGTTGCAGACGTAATTAAGATCACTAATCACCTAACCTTAAAGTAAGGAAATTATTCTGGATTATTAATGTAGATCCAGTGTAATCACAAGAGCCCTTAAAAGGATAAGAGGAAGTCAGAGAGATACAGTGGAAGAGAAGTCAAAGTATGAGAAGGATTTGATGTCCTGGCTTGAAGGCGGAGGGGCCCTGTGGAAGACATGAAAAAGAACTGGACTCTGCCCACAACCTGAATAAGCTGTGTTTTAAAAAGTAGGTTTTAGGGACACCTAGGTGGCTCAGTTGGTTAAGCATCTGCCTTCGGCTTAAGTCATGATCCCAGGGTCCTGGGATGGAGTCCCGCCCAGGGCTCCTGAGCAGGGAGCCTGCTTCTCCCTCTGCCTGCCGCTTCCCCTGCTTGTGCGCTCTCTCTCTCTCTCTCATTCTCTCTGTGAAAAATAAATAACTAAAATCTTTAAAAATAAATAAATAAATAAAATGTAATTTTTATTATTATTCAGATATGGTGAACCAAGCAATCACTGCCATTAAAAAGATAGTTTGTTATTCACGGTTGCCAAAAGGAATAGGCAGGCATACCACCCAAGGCCACACGGGGAAGTGCTAGGGTCAGTCAAAAGTTGAGGGGGAGGAGAAAATGTGGGCAATTGTCTATCTTGTGGTTTCCATGGAAGGAAGGAGCAAAGCAGGGTAGGCAGGTTTAGGATTGGCTAGTTTAAATAATTTCAACAGGTTCTGAGGCACAGGGGCTGTCCCAATTGCCTAGTACCTGGCCCTGTGATTATTAGAGCAGGGAATACTGGCCCTGAGTGTGACAGCCCAGTGGAGAAGGTGGTGTGGGTAAAGGCTTGGGATTGGTTAATTTGCATATGAAAGGCACACTTGGCGGGTAAGTCATTTACCATCTCCAGAAATTAGCTAGCCCTGAGAGGGGCAGTCTCTCCAGGGTCAGCAAGGTCTCAGATGTCAAAGAATCAGAAATACAGAAAATAAAAAGGCATAATTAGTGCAGGTTAGATATGGAAGTCTTCCCAATAGCTTCCAGAAAGGAACGCAAACCTACAAACACCTTGATTTTGGCTTTTTGGGACCCTAAGCGGTGAATCCAGCCATGCCATGCCAGACTTCTGTTCTACAGACCTATGAGATAACAAATGGCTATTGTTTTAAGCTGCTACATTTGTGGCAACTTGTTACAGCAGCAAGAGAAACTAATACATATGCCAAATCCTCCTTGTGGCATGTTTCTAATTAATTCTTTGGGCATATTATATTCTGCAGAACCTTCCACCACTTTCACAATTACAGTCATGTGGAAAAGGGCTAATTAGACAAGCTGTGTTCAATGACTACTTTTGGCAGGTTTCCATCAAGCTAAATATAATGTGAAATTTTTAATGCTATCCACCATTAGAGCATGGAGGAAAATTAAATCAAGATGTGCTTAGGAAATTAGTTTGAGTTTGTGGAGCTCAAATTCTTAAAACTTTAAAGCACTAGGCTATGTGAAATATAAGTACTAATAACCATAGCACACACTATTCATCCCTAACAGGCAAATGACTAACTATATTAACATATATACTTGGCCACAACTTCAGATCAAGATGTTGAAAATTCATGCTTGAGCCCTCGCTCTCCACCCCAAATAAGCAATGAAATATTAAAATGTAAAAAGCAGAAATCTTAAAAAATGTAGTCAGACTTAAAAAGAGACAAACATCTCTGTGGTTCAGTAACCAAGCATTCGTTTGTTCATTCATTCATTCATTCATTCATTCATTCATTTAACAAGCTTTAATTCAGCACCTACTATGTAATAGACACCCAATTTAAGTCACAGCACCCTGTACTGAACAAAACAAAGTCCCTGCTCTTATGGAACTTACATTCCAAAAGAAGAAACTCCTAACAGAAAGCAATAAATCAGGTGGATGCAACAGGGAAAGGCAGCCAGGAGCTTATATTTTTAATGATGATGGAGACTAAAAGTGCCCTCTCTGAAGCAGAAGATCAGAGCCAGTCCCACTGCTTGAAATAACAGACTGGAATGGAAAGGAAGCTGGAAAGAGCTGTACCTGAGAGCTTCCTGGGGCTACAGCTTATATAAAGCTCTGTGCCCATGTTCTTGAGAAAAGCCAGATAGCCTCACAGTCAGGATATGGGCTGAGCTGCCACTGGCTAAGCAAGTGGATCTGTGTTATCCCTGAATCACCAGTGTGTTGTCCCTGCCACCTGATTCTGAACAGGGGACAACAGAGGCTATGTACGGACAACTGTGACAAAATAGAGGAGTGAGCAAAGAAAGACAAAGGGAAAAAATATTTGCCCTCAAATGAATCTACAAATCAAAAGTTTATAACACATGAGGAAAACTAAGAAGCAACAAAATGAAAATTACAAAGGAATTTTAACATGACTTTAGGATACTCAAAGAGATAAAGTAATAACACTTTCATGGAAAAAAATCAATAAATTGTGAAATAAAACAAGCAAAAATGAAAGGAGAACAGGCATTTTTTAAAAACCAGTTAGAAGTCCTGGAAATAAAAATTAGAGTTTAACTTTTTAGCAACTTTAATAGGCAAAATAGATAGTGGTGAGGGAATTAATAAAATAGAAGTGTACTGGGAAATTTATGCAGAAACTATGAAAGTGAGATGAAGAAGTAAAAACATAATTTTAAAAAAGCAGTTCAAAACTATAGAGACTCAATTGGGAGTCTCCAACATACATCTAATGGGAGAGCCACAAAAAGAGTGTTGAGGACATGGCATAAACTTTTCCAAAATAGAAGAAATAAAGAAGTTTTCAGATCAAACATGCCCACCAAGTGCTACATGGGATAAGTGGCTGTATTTGGCCTGGAATTGTTCCAATGCAATAAAGATGCTAAAGTAAAAAATCCACCTTTAGAATGTACCATTTATTTAAAAATCTTTAGAAGAAGAAATGTAAAAATTTATATAGGCTGACTAAAAAGTTTCCTTAGCAACTCTGAAACTCAGAAGAAGACACACGTAAGTAAATTTAGAATTTCTAGCTAAAATCGTTGTAAGATTATATCAAACAATATTAAATTTATTATGTCTTCCTAAATTGCCTTCTCCATTTCTGTGGAGTAATAAAGTTGAAATAACCCAGAAAGTCAAAATGGAGGAAAAAATAAAGCTGGGGACAGGGGCAGTGCAATACTAAATTACTTGTACTACCTGAAAGAAGAGCAAAGTTGTATTAATGTTAGACTTAGGTAAGTAAATTATTGTAATATACAGGTCAGTAACTAAATGAATAAAACTGAAGTATATAACGACCAAGATAATAAAGGGAAAAATTATTTTTAAAAATATACTTAGCCATCTGGAGAGAAACAAACAAGGAAATAGATGGGGTGTGTCAAATTTAAAAAATAAGTAAATAAAATGATAGACTCAAATAAAATACATCAGTAGCTACATTTAATGCAAACAGACTAAATGTTCCAGTTTAAGAAACAAAGATTTTCAATCTGGATTTTAAAAGGACATTGAATAGCACAAAAGCTGTCTGCCACATAACATTATGTATGTGTATCAATTTATGTATATACGTATATTATATATAATGGCATACATGTATGTATATGAGTGTAGATATAAACATATATGCCAAAGATTATAATTTTCTGAAAATATTTTAAAAGTTGGAAAATAATACATTAAGATGTCTTGAGATGACAATTACCTATCTGTGCTTCAGAATCTTCCCCAGTCAGCAAAATACATAAAAACACATAAGGCATATTTATACACACCATCACACAGAGCTGTCACTTGTGTCTCAAGGTTTATACCAGGCATCCTGTTCAGTTCTATAGTAAGCCATCTATTAAAATTTACCAACCATTACATGAACATTAAGAGTTTGAATAAGATTCAAAAGTAATAATTCATGTATTTTCATAGTGTGAAAACTATTTCTTAAACTTTTACTCCCTGTAGATTAACTGTGACCATTACAGCGCTGCTGAATTTCCATGTTATTAGTTTTCTAAAGTTTCTTTGTCAAGGAATTCTGATAATTGAATTAATACTTAATTAGGATTTATGTAACTTGTTATAAAAGTGACTGTTTTTAGTGAACCCAAGACAGTCATATATACTCCTAATCTCATTGTGTTTTTCTTAGGTTTCTTACCAAGGGATTTCTTACTAAAGTGTTATTAAGTATTCAAAAACTAAAAAAAATAAATTAAAAAGACACTGAAAGGATGTCTGGGTGGCTCAGTCAGTTAGGTATCCAACTCTTCATTTGGCTCAGGTCATGATCTCAGGGTCGTAAGATTAAGCTCCACATCAGGCTCCGTGCTCAGCAGGGAGTCTGCTGGAGATTTTCTCTCTCCCTCCCCCCTGCCCCACTTCTTGCTCTCTCACTATCTCTCTCTCAAATAAATAAATAAGACTTTAAAAAAATAATAAAAAATAAAAGGACATAGAAAAGTTAAAGGTAAAAGGATACGAATAATGCAAATAATAACCAAAGTAAAATTGGTGTGTATATATATAAATATAACACAAAATCAACTTCAAGGGAAAAGGTACTAGAAATAAAGAGGTTTGGGGTGCCTGGGTGGCTCAGTCGGTTAAGCATCTGCCTTCAGCTCAGGTCATGATCCCAGGGTCCTGGGATTGAGCCCCTCGTCAGGCTCTCTGCTCAGCGTGGTGTCTGCTTCTCCCTCTGCCTCTGCCACTCCTGCTCGTGCTCTCTCTCTCTCTCTCTAATAAATAAATAAAATCTTTTAAAAAAATAGATTTCATAATGATAAAAATTTCAATTCACCAGGAAGATATAATTTTAGAATTATATGCACCTGATAATGTGACTACAAAATATGTAAACCAAAAGCTGAACAAGGACAAATAAACAAATCCATATTATATTGAAAGATTTCAGTAAGTGATAAAACAAACAAAAAATAGGGACAAAATACTTGAACAACACAATTAACAAAGTGATCTCATAGACATACATAAAATACTGACTCTAACAACTGTAGAATGCACATTCTTATCAAGTATATGGAAACATTTACAAAAAAATTGACGATAGATGCTGAGTCATAAAGCAAGTCTCAACAAACTTCGAAGGATTCAAATCATATGGATAATGTTTTCTGACCCCCATACAATGTGGGAAGATAACTTCCAAAATCTCCATTTGCTTGTTGGAAAAATTATAAAATGACTTAAATGGTCAAAAATAAATAATGAGAGAAATTAGAAAATAATTTGAACTGAGTCATAATTTAAAAACCTGAATATTATAACTTTAAGATGCAGCATGACAGTACTTAGAAGGAAATATATAAACTGAATATATTAGAAAATAATGACTGAAAATTAATAAGCTAGGTATTTAGCTCAAGAGATTAGACAAAAAGAAACAAAATAAAATTAAAGAGAATAGGAGGAAAGAAATAATAAAGATAGAGGACAGCTAACGAAGAAGAACCAACAAAGCTAAAAGTTTCTCCTTTGAAAAGACTAACAAAATTGACAAAATTTTGATGATATTATTCAGGAAAAAAAGAACAAATAACAAATATCAGAAGTAAAAAAGAGAACACCACTACTGATTCTGCACACATAAACAAAAAATAAGAGCATATTATTGACAACTTTGTCAATAATTTTGAAAATTTAAATGAAGTAGAAAAAAAATCCTAGAAAAATACAATGTATCAAACTGGCATCAAAAGCAATAAAAAGCAATAGAGGGGCACCTGAGTGGCTCAGTCCGTTAAGCATCTGACTCTTGGTTTCAACTCAGGTCATGATTTCTGGGTGGTGGGATCCAGCCCCGCATTGGGTTCCACACTCAGCAAGGAGTCTGCTTGGGATTCTCTCTCTCCCTCTCACTCCCTTCCCCTTGCCCATGCATGGGCATGCACACGCACACACAAGCTCTCTCTCTTTCTAAAATAAATAAATAAATAAATAAATAAATAAATAAATAAATAAATAAATCTTTTTTATAAAGTTTTAAAAACGCAATAGAAAACTCTAAAGTCCTATAACCATTAAAGAAATTAAACCAGTAAAAAAAAAAAAAAGCCTGCCCAGGCCTAGACAACTTTACTCTTATGTTCTCACAAACTTACAAAGAATAAACAATTTCCATTGTATATAAATTCTTCCAGAGAATAGAAAAATAAGAAATATTGCCCAATTTATTTAATGTGGCTAGCATAATTTTGATAGCAAACTTGACAATGACAATATAAGAAAAGATTATTACCAAAAAAATGCTGTGTCAATATTGGTTCAACAATTGTAATAAATGTCTATCACACTAATGCAATACATTAATAATAGGGAAAATTGTGGGTGGGTGGAGAGGGTATATAGTAACTCTCTAATTTCTGCTCAATTTCTCCAAAAACCAAAGTATATTAATTAAAAATTTTTAACTGAGAAAAAAAAAGAAGAAAATATTATAGACCAAACTCACTTACCAGCATATAGATGGAAAAATTCTAATAGAATATTAGCAAACCTAATCTAGCAACATATAAAAGTAATAATAGGTCATGATTAAGGTGTATTTATCCCAAAAATTCATGGTTCGTTTAATATTCAAAAATTAAGTAATGTAATTCACCATGTTAACAAATTAGAGAAAAATCACATGATCATCTCAATAGATGCAGATGAAACACTTAAAAAGATTTAACACCCATTTATGACTAAACCAAATAAAACTCTTAGCAAACAAGGAGCAGAAGGTAATTTCTTTAATCTTTACAAAACATAAAGCAAATATCTTACTTAATTTAAATGCTGAAATTTTTCCATTGGAAATCAGAAACAGGACAAGGAAGACTGGCTATCACTGTTTCTAATCAACATTGTAGGGGAGGGCCCATTCATGAAGAAATTTTTAAAAATTAAAAATAAGAAACTAAAGCAGAGGGAAAAAAAACCTGTCATTATTTACAGATGATAATGATTTTTATATAAAATCCAAATAAACTTGGAACACCTGGGTGGCTCAGTTGGTTAAGCATCTGCCTTTGGCTCAGGTCATGATCCCAGGGTCCTAGGATTGAGTCTTGTGTCAGGCTCCCTGCTCAGCGGGGAGCCTGCTTCTCCCCCTCCCTCTGCAGCTCCCCCTGCTCATGCTCTCTCTCTCTCTCTGACAAATAAATAAATAAATAATTTTTTAAAAATCCAAATAAACTGTTAAAATTTAGAACAAAAAGGTTTAGCAAAGTCACTGAAAAATAATGTCCAAAACCTCTATTTCCTCCATATACCAGCAACAAATAGTTACAAAATTTAAGTTTACAAAAGATAGCATTTACAATAGCCTTTGTTTACAATAGCATTAAACATTACCAATTACTTAAGAATAAATCTAATAAAAGATTTCCAACACCGTTATAAAGAAAATCATAAAACTTTGTTCAGAGACATTGAAGGCAACCTAAGTAATGGAGAAGAATACCAGATTCAAGGAACACCCAGTAGTAAAAATATGTAACTTCTCCCCAAATTTATTTATAGATTCACACAATCTTATCAAAATCAAAAGTTTTCATGGAACTTGACAAACTACTTCTAAAATTTATATTGACATGCAAAAGGCCAAAAGCAATCAAGGCACTTTATTAGTTTCCTAGGGATGCTGTATATAACAAAGTACCACAAACTGGATGGCTTAAAACAACAAATTTATTGTCTCATAGTTCAGGTGGCTAGAATTCCAAAATCAAGGTGTTACCAGGTTGATGCGTCCTTTGAAACCTATACAGAGAATCCTTCCTTGTCTTTTCTATCTTCCGGTGGTTTCCTGACAATCTTTGGCTTTCCTTGGTTGGCAGCTGCATAACTCCAAGCTCTGCCTTCATGGTCACATAGCATTCTCTCTGTGTCTGTCTTTATATGGCCATCATCTTATAAGAACACCAGTCACATTAGAATGAGGGGTCACCCTACTCCAATATGACCTCATCTTAACTAATTACCCCTGCAATCACCGTATTTCCAAATAAAGTCACATTCTGAGGTTTTAGAGATGTCAACATATCTTTTGTGGGGAGGACACAGTTCAGCTCATAACAGCACTTTTAAAGAGAAAGAACCAAGAGGAAAATTTGTTCTAGTAGACAACAAGACATATTACAAAGCTGTAGTAATCAGGACTGTATGGTGTTGCCACAGGGACAGGAAAGTAGAAGAGTAACAGAGCAGGAGAGCTGAGTAATGTCATTGAAATAGGTTTGTGTGACATTTGACTTGTGACAGAGGTGGCACTGCAGAGCAGTGAGGATGGAATGGACTTTCTAAAAGAAGATACCAGGATAATGAGAAAAATGAAATTGGGCTCCTCTTTTATATCATACACAAAACTCAAATCCATTGAATTTTAGAAAATACGGGATGATTCTTCTTGACCTTGGACTAGGGAAGGATTTTTCTAAACAAGCACTAAAAGTACTCATAATAGAAAAAAAATGACTGATAAATTAAAATTAAAAACTACTTATAAACAACAGTATAGAAAGAGTGGAAATTCAACTCGAAGTGTAGGAAAAGATATTTGCCATGCATATAACTAATAAAGAACTAGTATCCAGAATATAAGAAACTGCTACAAATAACAAGGAAAAGGAAAAGTACACAAGAGTAAAAATGGTGAAAAGATTTGAAAAAGCACTTCACAAAAGAGGAAATTCCAATGACCAATATCATATTTTAAAATGTTTGGTGTTAATGAACAAACATTTCTTCAAAGAAGACATCCAGGTGGTCAACACACATGAAAAGATGTCCAACATCACTCATCATCAGGGTTATCCAAATCAAAACCACAATGAGATATCACCTCAGACTTGTCAGAATGCCTACAATCAAAAACACAAGAAACAACAAGTGTTGGTGAGGATGTAGAGAAAAGGGAATCTTTGTGCACTGTTGGTGGGAATGCAAACTGGTGCAGCCACTGTGAAAGACAGTATGGATGTTCCTCAAAAAATTAAAAATAGAACTACCCTACAATCCAGGAATTGCACTGCTGGATGTTTACCCAAAGAATACAACAACACTAATTCAAAAGGATATATGCACCCCTATGTTTATTGCAGCATTATTTACAGTAGCCAAATTATGGAAGCACCCAAAGTGTCCATCAATAGATGAATGGGTAAAGATGTGGTATACATATACATAGAATATTATTCAGCCATGAAAGAGAATGAAATCTTGCCATTTGCAATGACAGGGATGGAGCTAGAGAGTATAATGCTAAGTGAAATAAGTCAGAAAAAGACAAATATCATATGATTTCACTTATATGTGGAATTTAAGAAACAAAACAAATGGGGGCATGTGGCTGGTTCAATCAGTAGAGCATGCAACTCTTGATCTCAGGGTTGTGAGTTCAAGCCCCAAATTGGGTGTAGAGATTACTTAAAAAATAAAGTCTTAAAAAAAAAGAAACAAAACAAATGAACAAAGGAGGAAAAAAGAGGGAGACAAACCAAGAAACAGACTCTTAACTATATAGAACAAACTGATGGTTACCAGAGGGGAAGTGTATGGGGGGATGGGTGAAATAAGTGATGGGGAATAAGGAGTGCACTTCTTGTGATGAGCCCCAGATGTTCTATGGAAGTGTGAATCACTATATTATACAAAAGGAGGCATGTAAAGTAGAGCAGATTTGAGCATATAGGTGATAAGTTCCATTTTGTACATTATGATACCGGGGTTCCAGAACATCTCCCACTGCTGATATTTAGCTGACCATTGGAATTAGATCTTGTATATATTTTATAAGTATGTGTTATGGGCTGAATGTTTGTATCTCCCAAAAATTTATTTGTTAAGCACTAATCCCCAATTAAATGATGTTTGGGAGTGGGGCCTTTGGGAGGTAATTAGGCTTAGATGAGGCATGAGGATGGGGCACCATGATGGAGTTAGTGTCCTTATAAGAAGAGGAAGAAAGACTGGAGTTTTCTCTCTCCACTATGTGAGGACACAGCAAGAAGGTGGCTGTCTACAAGCTAAAATGAGATTCTTTACAAGGGAACCAAAGTGGCTGGCATCTTGATCCTGGGCTTCCCACCCTCCAGAACTGTGGGTAATAAATTTTTGTTGCTTAAGCTACTAAGTCTATGGTATTTTGTTACAATAGCCCAAACTGACTAATACAATATGGGAGGGAAAAAGAGAGGGAAAGTCATCTAGTAGAGAAGGTGGGGCTGTAGATATGGATTTGGAGGTCAACCACATACAGCTAACAGTGGATCTCAAGAGATCAGATAAGCCTAAAATTGAATAAAAATAAAGAAAAAGAAGAAAAGATGCTAAGATCAAATCCTTGAGGAACAACTAAAGCTATAGAAGAAAGGATGAGACAAATAATTGTTGGCAGAGAGGTGGGGAAACCAGGAGAATATAATGTAAAGAAGCCAAAAGACAGGGCATCTGGGTGACTAAGTCAGCTAAGCGTCTGACTCTTGGTTTTGGCTCAGGTCATGATCTCAGGATTCTGAGATCAGGATTGAGCCCACCCCACCTCGGGCTCCCCGCTTAGTGCAGAGTCTGCTGGAGATTCTTTCTCCCTCTCCCTCTCCCTCTCCCTTTCCCTCTGCCCCTACCCCGGCACACAGGCACTCTCGCTCTTTCTCTCTCTCTCAATCTCTCCAATAAATAAATAAAGAATCTTAAAAGAAGAAGAAGAAGAAGCCAGAACAGGAAAGAGTTTCAGGATTTGGCCAACAGTGGGTTAGAGAACTGAGAGAAAGCGATTGTGCTCAATGACAAACAGAACAATTTTTAGTCACCTTAAACAGAGTGGTTTCAGTGGATTGTTGAGGGCAGAAGTCAGGCTACAAAATTATGGAATTTCTGGATCACCCTAACACAGAGGAAGTGAATATGGTCCCTTCAAGACTTTTGGTAGTGAAAGGGAAATAACATGAGAGTAGTAAAGTCAGAAGAAAGGGACTTTTTCTAGATGAAGAAGAGTACTATGGTTTTAGAAAGACCACAATGAGGAAATATTAAAGATGCAAGATGGTGTTCAGAGTGGATAAATGAGGGAACAATGTTCTGAGAGATGGAAGAGCACAAGTGCAGGAGCTAGTCTTTGAAAGGAGGAAGAACACACCCTGTTTGAGGCAGAAGAATCTTCAATCTAAAGTGTATAACATGAAATGAAAACTCATCAGAGACCAAAGCATTAATAAAAGAAAAGTAAACTCTTGTGCACTGTTGGTGGGAAGTTAAATTGGTGCAGCCACTGTGGAAAACAGTATGGAGATTCCTCAAAAAATTAAAAATGAGGGCACCTGGGTGGCTCAGATGGTTGAGCGTCTGCCTTCAGCTCAAGTCATGGTCTCCAGGTCCTGGGATTGAGCCCTGCGTCGGGCTCCCAGTTCAGCAGGGAGTCTGCTTCTCCCTCTCCCTCACTTCACCCCTGCTTGTGTTCTCTCTGTCAAATGAATAAACTTCAAAAAATTAAAAATGGAACTGCTATGTAGTCCAGAAATTCCACTTCTGGGTATTTATTTAAAGAAAACAAAAACACTAACTCAAAAAGATATATGCACCCTATGTTCACTGCAGCATTATTTATAAAAGCCAAGATATGGGAACAACATAAGTGTCCATCAACAGATGAATGGATAAAGAAAATTTGATATAGATATAGAGATAGATCTAGATGGATATAGAGCGAGAGAGAATGAAATATTATTTAGTCATAAGAAAGAATAAAATCTTGCCATTTGTGACAACATGGATGGACCTTGAGGGCATTACTCTAGGTGAAATAAGTCACTTATTAAGTCATAGAAAGACAAATACAGCATGATCTCACTTATACGAAAAATCTTTAAAAAAAAAAAAAAAGACAACCCAGCTCATAGATACATAAAACGGATTGCTTGGTACCAGAGGCAAGGAAGAGTTGGGGAAGGGGGAACAGCATTGGGGAGAAATGAGTGAAGGAAGTCAAAAGGAACAAACTTCCAGTTATAAAATAAGTAAAGAGATATAATTTACAGCATGATGACTACAGTTAATAATACTATATTGCATAATTGAAAGCTGCTAAGAGTAGATCTTTTAAGAAAGAAAGTATTTTTACTTTTAATGCCTTAAAATGAAGTCCAGTCATTAAGAGAATTGATTCCCCAAATAAAGAATACAGCAGCTATTTAAGGGGGAAAAAAATGCAAGGTTACCAAGGTAACAATAAACTTGTTTATGGTGGGCAAAAGCAGACATTTCCTCACATGGTTACCACATGGGCAAGGATCACCACCTACCTGTAGATGGCAGAAGTTGGGGATGAATATTTTTTCATCAGGGACTTCTCAGTAAGGACTCAGAAAGGTTTCATTACTCAGGGGTTCATGTTAGACGTGTTGTTGCTTTGGGTTTGTTTTTACTATGGTCCATGATGTGCTTTCCATGTTGCTCTCAGAATTACAGTCATCTGTAGGCAATGAATGTGTCTGTGATAAAGTGTAGACCTTGAGGAAAATGCAAAATGCTTGAGATGGACAGTGTAGGAAACATGAAAGGGAGTCAGTTGTAGATTGCATTCCAAATATCCCAAAATACCAAAGAGGGTGAAAACAGGAAAGTTATCCAATCCACCCTCATCAGTATGTTTGGAGGGGGAAAATGAGGCCTAGAGAAATGGCTTAATGAAAAGCAAAGTTTGGAACATAGGACTGTCGACCCATAGTCCAGTGTTCTTTATGCCTTACCATATTGCCATGTAAAATCAAAGTTTTCTGGAGCCCAATTCCTTGTGAGTTATGTAATGTGTGCATAGGAATGGAATCCTAGCATGAACAGTAAAATAAGCAGTTCCCATACTTTCAGATGCCAGGTAGGTGTCTTTGATTATCCTTATTCTGGTCTTTGCCAAACTCTCTGGTCTAGGAGAGAAAAAAAGGCACACGATATTTCCTTTTTAAATTCCTAAAATAAATTATAAGCACTATAGGGACAAATTTAGAATAAAAAGTTATCTAATAGTATAGGATTTTATAATAAGCTGGTATTTAAAAAATATTTCCTATAGCTTCTTAATTTCTAAATTTAATCAAGAGCTCATTTAGAGTGAGATAAATTAATCTGAGGAACTATTAAAATAAAGGTACTTATTTAATCACAAAATCTATTAAAATATTGAATATTTCTAAATCTCTTACTAATATGAAATCATATTACTTAGTTGTTCTGGAAATAAAAAGAAATTTAAGTACAGCTTGAAGACAAGAATAAAAGGGTAGGTTAGAGAAACACTTCATTAATCTTCTACTACATTTTAATCATCCCAGAGAACAGTAAAATGTTGATGTGTGTAAAATAGCCAAATGAAGCTAATCAATTTATACAAAAATGAGAAAGTTATGGAAAATGTCTTTCTATAAAATTGTGGTACTAGTTTTTAAATGATCAGTTTCTGTTTTTAATTATCTTCTAATTTGCAGAACAGCAATCTGAATATATACTCTAGGAAAAATCATAATTAGATAAGGCTCATTTTCTTAAAGTTATCCATGTTAGATCTGAATGTGAAGAGTTGTCAAAAATAATCTCAAGGCAGCTGTTTCCAATTATGCTTATTTTGACAACTGAAAATGAGTAAACAAACCAAAAATAGTTTAATATTTTGACCAATGTAGCTCCTTAATACTAAACAAAATAATTATGCTTTATATTGGTATAAAATTTAAGAAGCATATTTTAAGGTTTAAACAGAAAGGAATTATTTTCTTAAATTCTGCAAAAGTTAATTATTATACAAATTCAGGTAGATGATGTACAAAGTATATCTTCATAAACAAAAATTCCAAATCCTCATCAGTAAATGAGATATTCAAATCCACTCAACACAAGCATTCATAAAAGGTTTCCACCATATTTGATATTTGAGGAGTCAAGTATAATGTCAATACCATTAATAATATAAATATGATTCAGATTTCCTAAATACTCTCCATTCTGCTAACAGTAGATTCCTACCAACCTTCATTCTTTAAAATCAACAACAAACTTTTTTTTTTTTAAAGATTTTATTTATTTATTTGACAGAGAGAGAGAGAGAGAACACAAGTAGGCAGAGAGGCAGGCAGAGGGAGAGGGAGAAGCAGGCTTCCCGCGGAGCAGGGAGTCCAATGCCGGGCTCGATCCCAGGACCCTGGGATCATGACCTGAGCCGAAGGCAGACGCTTAACAACTGAGCCACACAGGCGCCCCAACAACAAACTTTTATAGGAATGTCAACTGTTTGGAAGGAATATTTTTTCATATATGGAAACAAAGTATAAGTAATACAGATGAGGCAGAAAGAGGAAAAAGAAACATGAACAAGAGTTGTCAAGCATACAAAAGTCCAAGAATAATACAGTGCAAACAGCACAGGAATCTGGGTTTTCCTCATCTAGACTGCTATGAAATATTGGGGACAGCATTTTTTCTTCGTACTTTTTGGTACACAATTGATGGATTGTTGAACGTTACATCTGAAATTAGTGATGTTCTAGAGGTTGGCTAATTGAATAAAACAAACAAACAAAAAACGATCAAAACATCTTTAAAATTAGGACCCATTCTTCCTTCATTACAAATCTGCATTTTTCTTTGAAGCTTGCATTAAGACCTTTTTATGGAAGTAAGAGGGACTTTTCTCCATAGAAAACAAGTAAGGTCTGTACCTCTGAAACAAATAATACATTATATGTTAAAAAAAAAAGAGAGAGAAAATAGTAGGAAGGGAAAAATGAAGGGGGGGAAATGAACCATGAGAGACTATGGACTCTGAGAAACAAACTGAGGTTCTAGAGGGGAGGGGGTGGGAGGATGGGTTAGCCTGGTGATGGTTATTAAAGAGGGCACGTTCTGCACGGGGCACTGGGTGTTATGCACAAACAATGAATCATGGAACACTACATCAAAAACTAATGATGTAATGTATGGTGATTAACATAATAAAATTAAATTTAAAAAAAAAGAAAACAAGTAAGGATTCCAAGGCGGCTTTGACTATATGCATTAGGGCCTATAAAACCCTAGAAGGCCTGCCTGCTCCCAGACACCTGTCCAATTATCCTGACATCATCTGAAATTTCCACTAATTTGTTATATTAGCAGAGTTTCTTTGGGGATAAGGAATTAATTCTAAAAGATTCCTATTGTAAAAGTGCAAAATGTTATTTGATGTTAATATTTTTCAACCAGCTATCTAGCTGTACGTGGCTGGGAACAGGTGTGTATAAGGGAAGCAGACCCAATTATTTCAGGGCAATGGATATCCCATCCTTCCTGTGGATGGTAATGATGAGGAAAAGATCCAGAGCATGGGGTACTGCTTAAAGGCAAATACGTGAGGGCTCTGAGGGTGGAGTCCTTAAACAAAGCCATGTGGGAACAGCCATGTTGTACCAGACACTTGGGGATAGTAGGAGAACCATGGAACCACATTTCCCTACTTCACCATTTGATTTCCCATAAGAAGTATTCACAGTATAATAGCATGTTGAACGTTCCAGAAGAAAGCAACAGGTTACAGTACTGTAAGATTTATGCCTTTCCACACTTGATACAATGGGCTGTTTCTTCATATATCTGTGCCTTGCTTTCTGCATTTCTTTTCCTGCTTACCCCAAATTCCTTATCTGCCTAATCCTGCAGCAGCCAGGCATAAAACACAGGACCAGTCAGGACCATTCTACCTGAATGTTAAACAATTCAGACTAAAGGGCAGGAGGAAGCAGAGAGTAGCCATCCTTGTATATTTCTAAAATGAAATGCCATGACTTCCCTTATTGGAAATGTCAAGCCATCCCATGGACTAACATTAGGATCAAAACCAGATGATTATCCTGTTTTTCCCAAGAAAAAATTACACTCTACTTCATTTAAAAGCCAGAATCTAATTTTTATCTTAAAAAAAAAAAACAGCTCTTTAAAGTAAATATTTCCCCAAAAGAAAACCACCTAATATACTTGGGTGGAGGGGAGGAAAGGAATAAAAAAGGAAAAGAGAAATAAATTGAGGTTTGTGTGAGGCATAAGTAATTTGAACTCTGGACATGGACATGGATCTTTACCATTAGTAATTGTTCTGCTATTCTGGGGGAGAGCAGAGATGAAGCTAGGGTTGAAAACAATTCAGGATTGACCAGAGATGAAAGCACTAATTCCAGTGCGGGTGGGGGATAGGATTCAAAATACTGGAAAGCTTTGTTTTCCTCACCCTGTGTCTTGGAACCGCCAGATCAGAAGTTGGCAACTCTATATTAAACATCATAACAGCTGGGATGAGGAAACTCTTCACAGAAGGGCCACCCCAAAAGTCAGGAATGAAAAAATGCTAGAGGAATAAACACAACAAAATCCCACAGGAAAATATATCTGGCCACTGGGTGGGTATCAGCCTTGTGTCATACTTGGTATGCACTGGAATTTTCTTCCTTTAAAATAAAGACTACTTTTCCTTTGAGAAAGTTGCCTGTTTTTTAGGTATTCACCCATCTTTCACAGAGAACTTCAATTCTAAGCATATATTGCTCATAAGGCTTTTTAGGGGAAATGTGAGCCCAATCCCTTAACCTAGAGCTTAAAAACATTACACATAATAGTCAGTGGACAAGAAAAAAGAGGAAATGCTGAACAATTTCTCCTCTTGGGAGAAACAGGTTGGTTTTCTACAATGTCATTGACCCTGAAGGGCATATAAGACTATTTCTACACAAGAGAAGGTTTGCACTAAATTTGGCCCTAAAAGTCCATAGCTTTGCCTTCACATTATTTATTGGCCCTCTTCCCACCCTCTCATGACCTCTTATGCTCATCATGTGGTATGAACACTGAGAACATTTAACAATCTTTTTTTTTTTTTTTAAGATTTTATTTATTTGACAGAGAGAGACACAGCGAGAGAGGGAACACAAGCAGGGGAGTGGGAGAGGGAGAAGCAGGCTTCCCGCTGAGCAGGGAGCCCGATGTGGGGCTCGATCCCAGGACCCTGGGATCATGACCTGAGCTGAAGGCAGACGCTCAATGACTGAGCCACTCAGGCGCCCCCACTGAGAACATTTAAAAACTACAAGGTGAGAACCTAACCCATGAGCAGGCACTCAGAAGACCCTGGAAAATAATGTTGAAACACAATCAAAATCAAAGGCAGAAAGAGTATCCAAATAGGCAACAAAAGATTCAGTTCCTTAAATGAGCTTTTTAACATTAAAGAGAAATCCAGAAAAACAAAGATTTCATAATATAATTTGTGCTTTTCCCCCATTGAACAATGAATTCTCTAAGTATATGTAATAAAACACTAGAATGTATTGACTTCAAGTTGCAACATGGGTAGATGTATTTTCTTCTCTATACTAAGGAAGAAATAGATTTCAAGTGTAATACATGACATTTGTGTTAGACTTTTTTTTCTAACTGACTTTAGGGGAATAAGTTACTGGAATATAGCCCCAGAAGACCTCCTCTGGAAACTTTGAAGAATCTAAGCTAGTTATTGGACAGGGCTTCCTGGAAAAACTAGGTGAGAGCTTCTTTAAGCCAGGGACAGGCTACATAGAGTAATATATTTGAACACTGGCTTGGCAGTCAAGCATATTCTGGGTGTGAATTCTGCTTCTACTAGTCACCATATTGGTGATCTCAGGCAAGTTACTTAGCCCCTAGAAGCACGGTTTCTGGGCTATAAAAATGAAGGTAATGCCAACCTCTTCAACAGGGTTGTTGGAAGAATTAAATGAAGCAATGTAAGTATTGGCGAATGAAATGCAAATAATGATAATAATAGTAATAATAGCTAAAGTGTATCTCATGATTATCAAGTGCCAGGCACTGTTACCCAAAATGCAACTTATTATTACTATACTACTGCTATTACTGCTACTACCATATACATTATTTATCAATATATCCCCAGTACCTAGCACAATGCCTAGCATAACTGGCATTCAGTAAATACTTCTTGAATTGAATTAAATTTCTCAGCATTACTTAGACTCAGACAGGCAAGAAGTGAGCAATCCAGTCAACCAAATGAATTGATTCCATATTCACAATATCTACCAAAAAACATGACTGTCATTTTTCATTGAATTTACTTGTTGGGTTTTTTTTTTTAATTTGAGTAAACTATATGGAAATTTGGGTAGCATAGACACTAATATTCATGAATGTCTGCAGAAGATAAAACTACAGACCAATTTTGCTTGTAAATACCCTCAATCATGAGTGACCTTAAAGATATGACATGTAGCATTTTGTCATTTTATTGAGAAGCAAATCTGAACCACACACAATAGGAGACCAATATATGAGGATGAGTCCTAAACATGTGCGTGGTGTGTGCCCCAGGAGAGGGCCCATTGAGAAGGAAGCTTTGCCTTTCACTAGATCATTATCACTGTAGTAACTCTCATAAAGCTGTGGAGGAAAGGGCTTCTTTGTGGAATAATAGTCCCACAAAATTGGCCAACACACAGAGCTATAGTAGTATTCACGGATTTGGGAATTCTAAAAGGACCTGGGACAAATTCCTAGTAGATGTCAAGGATATACCATACAGACTGTGATAACTGTGAGAATTAAAATCAGATCACATAAAAGCTATTCAGTTGGAAGACCAAACAAATTCTCAGAAATTCAGCAAAAAATGCTGGAGCAAACTTTCAAAATCCAGTTCATCTTTAACTTATCATTTTTCTAAGTGGGAAATGTTCATGATGTCCTGTTTAATTATCTTCAGAAACTTTTTTTAAAACCTTTAGAAAATTTTCACATTTTCTAAAATAGTACAAGCAATCAAATGCCAAGCTCACCATAATAAAATGTACATACATAAAATATGAAATTGCTTTGCATTGTAACATTACCTTAACCATATTACAGAGTAAATATTATGTCCTTTTAACATCATAAGAGTAAACTAATGGCTCAGAAACAACATGTGTGATCTGACTAAATTAATGTTACTATGGAAACTTGATATTTTCAATTTCCCAACCCTTAAGGTCAATTTCAACACTGCGATATGCTGTTTTCCATTCTGCTGCTATAGTTCAGGACAATAGAAAAGCATGCTGTAAATCAAAGTTATTAAAGACGTTAAACTAAAACTGGGAAATAAAAGTAGGAAAAACTATATTCTTCTCTTAAAAAGTTCAATCCTATGTCATCTATGGTTCATTCCATAACCCAAGTCCTCATCTGGCTTGTCTTTCTTTTTCCCAACAGTTTGCTGGCAGATCCACAAACTCAAAATAAATAGAATTTTTCCACTATCTAATTCTGAATTTGGCAGGGAAACTCAATGATGAATCTATTCCTACCTCAAAAAATGTTTTCTTTTATACATTTCACTCACTCATACTCACTCAAGGCAGTAGACTAGAGAAATAACAACTTTAGTGTCCGTGTGTGTATGTGTGTTGGGACTGGGAAGGGGCTTCTATCATATGTGTCTCAGGAATAAGTCAAAATACAAATCCAATCATAATATCTGAAATTTCAAATAGGAATAATCAGTTTTTTCACCACTTTCCCCCTTGGATTCCTTCCAGGCCATCTGAGGAGAAATCTCATAAGGTTTATCACTATGAAGAGGATATTTCTGCATATCCTGAACAAGTAAACACCCCTCACAACGGCGGGTGGTGCTGCAGGCTGATGGCTTCACTTACCCCCCTCAGCTTGGTTCTTTAAAATACAAATGCTTCACAGTCTACACAGACTTTTAACTAGCTTACTTGCATAGAACTTACAGTAGTAAAATAATTTAAACAATAATTTTTATTATTTCCTTCCCCAGGGACAGGTAAGTGAAGGGTTATTGCTATCTAGACAGCTTTCCCTACTCATTTTTTCTTACTTTTTCAAGTTAAACTTAATCCCAGTGACTCTCTACCTACCAAGTCTACCTTCTATTACAAACCTTTTCAAAAAGTCTTAAAAGCTCATTCACTTTAATTTGGAATTAATGCCAGGGAAGTGACACAACATGAACCACCCTGTTCGTTTCACGTAGGTGCCTAGAAACAATGTATAACTTCTATTTGGAAAGAGACAAACCTGGGTTATACATGGACTTTTACTGTGGAATCTGTTAGCATTTCTTTTTCAAGCATCACCTTCAGTTTATGTGAGGAAACTGTCCCCAGGGCATTATTTTAAGGAGATTTGTGAATTTATACTGCATAATGCCTCCAAATTAATTTTACCAAAGCAATTTTGATCATTTCAGTACCTTACTCAAAAATCCTCAGTGATCCTCTTTCTTTCTCCATTGCCTACAGGCTAAAGTTCTAAAAGGCCCTCAACAATCTGGCAGCAATTAGTGCCTAGGACCTCACTTCCTTCCCTCCCTACACAGACTCTCCCAACCAGGGGAAGAAGCTACGCTTCTTGTCCAGTGGGTTATAATGTGTGCTGTGGACCAGGGAAAGCTATGTACTGTATTCTAGCCTCTTTTTTTCCAGTGGGAGTTTTACTGAAGTTTTTCTGTTCTTTCTCCACAATTCCACGTTGGTTGTGTTATAAGTGGACCCCTTAGATCATAACTGTGAAGAATGGTATCCACACCTGATGGAGAGGAAAGGACAACCCAGAGATCCTGGACTTGCAGCTGATTTGGACTTTGGATTGTCTCTCTTTAGAAAGAGGTTGTAAATGCATATAATAGTGTATCAATAGGGAGAAAGATATGTATGGATATTGAGCAGCCAGAGAAAGACTGTAGAGGACTCTGTGGGTGCCTCCCAAACATATCACCCACTCCTTTCTGTAGAGCAACCATTCTGTTTGAGTGGCAGCAAACCACATCTCCACCACGAATTAGGTGGACCCTAATTTATCTAAGCTAGTCATTGTTATCCTGTCCCCCTTGAAACAAACATTGGCATAACCCAAACCTAAGTAATTCAGTCGCTGTTATTCTCCTGGCCACTGTGATTGGCTTAGGATGGTGCAATCCCAGCAAATCTGAGAACTTTTTTCAATGGCTAAAAGAGGCAACTTTCTTCTGGATATGAACAAGGAATCATATAGGCTACATGTGGTAATCAGACTTTAAGATGGCCCCCAATGATTCCAGCCTCCTGATATTCACATTTTTGTATAATACCCCTCTCACTGTGTCCCCAAGTTGGTCTGTATGACCAATAGAATAGGGAAGAAGTGATGGTATATAATTTCTGAGATTATGTTATAAAATACTGGGTTCTTTCTCCTCCTTTTCCCTCTCCTTATCCCTTTCCCCCTCTCTCTCTCATCACTTGCTCTGGGGGAAACCAATTGCTATTTCATGGAAACCCATACATAAGCCCATATGATAAAGAACAGAAGTTTCCACCTAACAGCCATATGAGTGAACTTAGAAGTATATTCTCCAGCCCCAGTGAAGCCTTAGATGACCACAGCCTGGCTGACATCTTGATTGCTGCCTTGTGAGAGATTCTGAGAGATTCTGAGAGATTCTCTGATAAGCCATGCCTAGATTCCTGTCACACAGAAACTATAAGAGAATAAACGTTTATTGCTTAATCCATAAATTTTGAGGTAATTTGTTATGCAGCAATAGATAACTCATACACTTGAGGAATCATCTTGCAACTAGCAAGAACACCAAAGTGAAGATAAAGAGAGGGCTATGAGGGTCACAGAGAAATGTAGCTACAGCCCTAATTAATGCATCCCTGCAGCCCACTTTACCTCTAGTTCTCTTTAGTTACATAGGCCAATAAACAAATGCCCTTTATTTTTAAGCTGGTTTGAGTGAGGTTTCCAATACTTGCAAAGAAAAGTTGGTTAATGCAGAATTTGTTTGAGAGAACTCAGTACCTTCAAACGTGACTTCCAAATCACCCTGATCTCCGCCCATTTGCTCATATAGCAGCCCTTTGTCTCTGAGCACTTTATTCTTACCCATTCTTCACCACACTGTTCAAGCCTCACGTTTTCTGATCTGATGACCACTGCAAGAAGGTTTCTAGCAATCTCAGTTCTGATAGTACTTCTGCTGTC
This sequence comes from Mirounga leonina, assembly GCF_011800145.1. Lineage (NCBI taxonomy): Eukaryota > Metazoa > Chordata > Mammalia > Carnivora > Phocidae > Mirounga > Mirounga leonina. Next base: position 57,177,181 of record NW_023270305.1, read on the forward strand.
ACTTCTGTTCATTTGGCACTTGTCATACATTCTCCCATCTTTGATGAGTATATGTTTATCTAGACTGTAACCTCCTTGAAAGTAAGAACCATTTTTATATACTTCTAATTTCTATGGCACTTACCACAGAAGGCACTTGTTAAATATTGCCTTTTTGACTCCATCAGTCAGGATTTCCTACACAAAAGTGAACTACTTGGCTTGGAATCGGAGATCTTCATTCTAGCAGGTCAGATGCCAAGATACCTACTGTAGCAATAGGAAAAAAAAGAAGAATTGAGGGGGTTGCCATTTTGCTGGCCCATATTTTCTCAATTTCATCCCATGCACACACAATAATGAAGGATTTTAAAGATGCTACTTGGTTCCTGACAACATCGTCTCATAAAACTTTCTGCATATTTGAAGAGGATGCCAAGCTGTCCAGGTAAGCCATGGTTATTACATATATTTTTGAAGCATATGTAATATCCATTCTAAACAGCCTGAATTCAGAGTACAACTCCAACCCTTAACAACATTCTGGGCAGCTCCCACAGTTTTGAAATGACTATGTTAAAGACATCCAGTCCAATTTAAATCTTCACTTGCAGCTCCTCCCTTTCTGTAAGTCACACATTTGTGACTAGGGCCTGAAATGGGGAAGGGGACTGATCTTCCCCTTCACTTCTCTCCCCTTTCCTCTAGAGTGGTGGGCTTGAAGGTTGGAGGTCGTAGTAGAAGCAGAGATAGAAAGGGACAAGTATTTGTTTCAGTGCTGCATTGTGTCCTTCTCTTGGCTGATGCTGCTTATTGGCCTCTGGGTGGCAGACATCCCAACACTGGCTCTTCCACGGGGTACGTGTGTGAGGGTTCTTTAGACACTAGTGAGGGACCTCCCTGGGATATGGTCCCCACCTTGTTCTTTTGATACTTCCTCAGTTGCTACCCCTGGCATTACTCTCACAACCTCTTGTGTAGGGTACTGGCAAGTCAGCTCAAGTCCAGCTACTTTCCATGGAGGCTTCTTGACTCCTGGGAGACCCACACATCACTGCCACGCCACCAGGTAGGTACAGGCTGCTCTGCTGGCTCACTTCTCTCTGCTCCATTATCTTACTTTAATTCTCTGTTCCCTTACTCATACAGCCAACTGAGGTCTGATCATCTGGTTTAATGACTAAGAAATAAGATACCATTATCTTCTTTTCATCCCAATCTCTGCAGATGGTCCTCAGAGCACCCTCAAATGGGGAGCCAGAATATTTTCCACTAGGCCAAAGACTCACAACTTTAACAACATGTCCATCTCCCCTCATCTAGTCAAAAAGTGGATAGGACATGAAGACTGCTTCAGTCTCAGATGATGATGGGCAGGAGGCAGGAAGGAGGTTTCCAGGGGGGAATGGTCAGTTTGTCTGACTCATCAAATCCTGCAGGTGATATCTGGTCCCCGATATTCAGAATAGGTGTACTTTATCCTTAGCTTTGCTCCCAGTTGCCATTGCCCACTCAACACTCTGAAACCCATGGCAAAGAAAGGGAACTTAGAACTTAGTCTGTTGGGAAAAACTAGATTTTTACCTCTGCTTGTCAGCATGAGCTAGCACAATACTATTATGGTAGTCTTAATCCTCCATATTTTCTCACCTGCAATATGAGGATACTATTTACTTGATTGATCAGCTTCATACACGACACAAGCGAAAAACATAGAATCACATTAATTTTATTCAATATTTATCTTGTGTCTCTGGAAGAGCATTCAGTGGAAAAAATATGCCAGTTTCTTAGCACTGATTTATAATCCCAGCTTGCCATGTATTATGTATAAGGTATTAGGACTCTTGTAAGAATTAAATGTGATCATGCATGAGGAGGGCTTGGCATAGAGCAAGTACTCAATATTATCCACCATTATTATTATCATCTCTGTGACGTTACACAAGTCATTTAAGCTCTCTGAGTCTTCATTTCCTCATTTTTAATTGAGAATAATAATAGAGTTCTGAAGATTCTGTGAAATCATGTTATTTGGAAGCAATTGTAAATTTCTTTATAAATGTTATATATTGTCTATGAAACAACGACATTGGACCTTTAAGGTATTTTCCTCTTCTAAAATGCTATGCATTTACTATCTGGTATTATGAAGAAGGAAAAGAAAAATGTTCACTTTTCAATAGGGTGTTTTGCAGCAAAAATTGTCTCATTCTACCTATGAACTCACAATTTCCACACAGTGTAAGAGACTGCTCTTCCCTTCTATCATACTGTCAATTTTTATCTGTTCCCCAAAATATTTTACCTCCTCAATGTGTACATTTCAAGCACCTTCACATAACTTAAAATGGAAAGGAAATTACTTAAGAGGCAGTGGAAAACTACCAAAGAATCAGCCAATAAAATTTAGTCATAGGGGTAACTTATTCCAATTCCTAACATCTAAGACACTGGTGGGAAATTTTCTTCCTTCCATCCTACTTTCAAATATGAACATTAATCCCATCACAGAGATATTAACTCCACTTTGGAAATTCCAAATCTTACCATATTCCATTACTGTTGAATAAGGTATAAAGTATATTCAAAAACTAAGGCTTCTTTTTAATCTATTTAATTTACATTCTTTGGCCAATCTGTCAAAAATATCTTGACTGCTCAGCCAGCTGAAATTCAAAAGAAACGTAAATCTAAGTGCAATCTTTAAGTACGAAATTGAAACAAACTACCATGTCTGCCTTTAAGGACTAAAATAGTAGTTAATGTATTTTGGCTACTTAAGACATTCAGACTCACAATTATTTCTAATCATTAAGCTTTGAAATCAAAGATTTTCTTGGCAACAGAATCAACTTCAAGTTTGAAAGTTGGAGCCTCGTTGCAAATTTGCAACTGGCTCTATCTATCCGTCAAGCAAAATATCTTTTGAATGGTCTGAACATATTTATATGGCTCTTTATAATTTGAGAAGTGTCTTTTTTACACACCTTTTATTTAATGTATGAGATTCCTTGGGAGAGAAGCAGAGCAGATAAAGAAAATGTGGTTCAGTGAAGGTCAGTGGCTTACTCAAGATCACAGAAACTGGTAAAGCAGAAAGGAAAACATGGGTCCTCCTGATTCCCAGCCCAGGGATCCTCCCACCATAACGGGCTGCTTTAGAAACCCATGGACTTATGTGAAATCCTAAGAGAACATCTTGCCTATCACCCTGCCACTTATAAACTAAAATCATGTCAGTTAAAATCAGATACTTAAGATCATGTCCAGCATGGAAAAATGGTTACAACACTTTTCATTTGTTCATTCAGTCATTTGAAAACTATTTGTTGAGGACATATGAAGTGTCCAGCATTGTGCTGGCACTTGGAATGCAGTTGTGAATAAACCAGACATGGTTCCTACAGTTTAGTCATGGAGATAGATACTATTCACATAATCACACAAGAAATTTATCGCTAATAACCAGAAGTAGGTCCAGAATGAGGACAACAGGCTTTGAAAGTGTCTAAAGAGACACCTAGCCTCATCTGAAACATCAGGGGTGTTTGGGATAGGAGTGAGGGGTGGGGTAATAAGGAGCATCCTAGGCCATGGAAGGACACGCCAGGCCAAGAGGTTCACGTCCATAGAAGCCCTGAGGCAAGAAGGAAAATCAAACACACTTTATGATAGCAATTTTATTTAAGCAAAGGGAGGAAAGTCTAGCAGGAAATACACCAAATCATTTGTGATGTTTTCTTTTGGAGAGGAACTGGCAATGTTCATTTTCTTATTTATGCTTTATTGAAATGTTCCAAATTTTCTACAATAAAAAAGAGCTTTGTGATCTTAGGGGAAAGTCAGCCTAAAGAAGTAGGAAGGAGCTGACTAGAATATCTAGCCCCAAAGGTCCCTGTGCGAGAAGGGAAAACAGAGCTCTCTCAGTCACTCCAGGCCAGAAATCCAGGAGCTGAAGTGTGAAGCGGAAAGTAAACAGTACAAGAACATAATTAGCGTTTTGGTGATTTAAAAGGTCCCCAAATACTCAAAAGGTATAAAGCTGTGAATGAAAAGGAACAAATGTGTATTGAGCCCTCTTATGGGCCAAGTACTATCCTACACTCTTCATGGCATTTCCTGGGAACAGCAGTGTACAGGTAACAGTGCTTCGTTTCTACAATTTACCCACTGATTGTGTTCCTTTCTCTCACCCTAAACCCTACGAGATGTGTACTATAATCCCATTTCACAAATAAAAATGGAAGTGAGATTTAAAGAGAGGTTAAGTAATTTGCTCAAAGTCAGACATCTATTAGGTCGGAGAGCTGGAATCAAAAGAAAAGTTCTGTTTGACTCCAGAGGACTCCTGTCACCTGCGTAAATGTGATAGAGATTGTTTACATTAAGATTTTCCCATAAGAATTGGGAAAAAGGGGGGCATCTGGGTGGCTCCATCGGTTGGGCGTCTGCCTTCGGCTCAGGTTGTGATCCTGGAGTCCTGGGATCAAGTCCCACATCGGGCTCCTTGCTCAGCGGTCAGCCTGCTTCTCCCTCTGCCTGCTGCTTCCCCTGCTTGTCCTCTCTCTTTCTCTCTCTGACAAATAAATAAATAAAATCTTAAAAAAAAAAAGAATTGGGAAAATGTATGATTATGGTTGTTTTGTTGCTGGCCAGAGGACAGGATTGTGCTGGCAGGATGGTAAAGCACAATAGTTCTAAACACTTACATAGTGCCAGGGTCTGTTCTAAGTGCACTAGAAATCTTGCCTAATTCAATTCTCATAACAAGCATATGAGGTAGGTACTATTATTATCCCTAATTTGCAGATAAGGAAACTGAGTCCCAGAAAGGTTAAAAAAAAAACAAGAGTTTGCCCAATATCACACAGAGCTGTCACTTGAAGCAGGAAAGGTGGATCCAGAATCTGTAGGCCTAACCATCAAGCTACACTTCCTTCCTAAATTCTTCTTTTTTTTTTTTTTTAAAGATTTTATTTATTTGAGAGAGAGAGAGCATGCGTGTAAGCAGGGGGAGGGGCCGAAGGGGAGAGAGAGAACCTCCAGCAGCAGACTCGGCACTGAGCATGGTGCCTAAGCGAGGCTGATGCAGGGCCAGTCTCACCACCTTGAGATCATGACCTCAGTGAAACCAAGAGTCAGAAGCTTAACTGAGCCACCCAGGGGCCCCTCCTTACTAAATTCTTAACTGACTCTCTTGGTTCCCTCTACATGTGAGTAATCTATTTCCAAAACTTCCTTCCATCAGCTAGTTCCAAAGACAAGTTCCTTTAGAGGCTTGAAGCAGGTAGAAAACCACTTTGACACTGATTGTCTTTTGCCTAAAAGTCTGAGACCTAGCCTGCAGGAAAGTGCCCCTGATTCTCAGAATGAAAACTGAACAATAATGTTGAAGCTCTTATTGCCCAAAAGCAGCTTGCTTTGTAAAAACAAAGTGTCCAGCTTTGGTTCTCAAACTGGGGCATACATCAGAATCACTCACAGAACTTGTTAAAATGCAGATTGCCGGGCCCCACCCCCAGAGGTTCTGAAGCAGGAGGTCTGGGGTGGGGCTTAGAATTTGCATTCTAACAAGTTCCCAGCTGAAGCTGATGTTGCTGGTGGGGAGACTTTGAGAACCCTTGGCACAGCCTAGTGGAAGGCAAGACCATTCTGGGAAGCAAGACTCACAGGACTGTCAGCACCTTGCACCTAGCCCTGAAACAGAGTTCTTCCATCCTAGCCCCATCCCATTTTCAATAACCTGATTCCAGAGTAAGAGAATGAGATGAAGAAGAAACCATGCCTCTCAAAACTGCAATGAACCAGGACTAGAAGTGTTTGCTGAAAAACAAAAACTGATTTTTAGGTGGTGGAAGTTTCTTTTTTTTTTTTTTTAATTTTGTTTTATGGTTTCGTTTGGTTTTTATTTGTAAAGTATTCTAATTGCTATGTCATTCAGGTAATTATCTTTAATCTGAAAGTAAAAACAAGACATACCCAAGGTTTTAAATGTTAGAGTTATATTAATCAGCAAACCTGTAGGTTCACCTACAAGTGTACAAAATAAAAATTCCATTTTACTTTTTGAGTTACAAAGGAAGTCCCCAAACCCAAAATGGTGACTTAAGTAACAACCGAGCGCCCTCTGGTGGGAACGAAATTCTCTGTTGTCCAAAGGCTGCAGGAGTGTTTCCCATGCTAAACAATAACTGAGATTTCCATTACCATTTGAATCCTTTGAAATTGGTGAATGCGTTGTGTATTGAGAACAACTATAAAGAAAAAGACTGACCAGAGGAGAGAGATTTTGGAGAGAACCATTGTGAAAACAGAAGGAAGCTAAATTTTAGATGACATTGATCTAAATCAAATCTGTTACTCCTCAAATTTTTACCCACTAGTTTTAGCTCCACTGATGATTCTTGCATGAATCAATTACTGTGATGATGACAGAAAATATTTTTATTTGTATTACAGATTCCAAAGCACCTGAATAACATGTTAATATACATAACTGGGATTCTAGCAAACTCTTGAAATTATCTCAAGTTATAAATAATCTGCTGGTCTCACCTGAAAAGGCCTACAGCTTTTATCGAAGTCATCAGCCTTGTTTCCATTTATTTGACATTTTGTAAAGCTATCTTTTGTGTTTTGTAGAGTGTCCTGACCCACTGCATGAATACCTCTGAATTCACAGCACATACCCATAGGTTCAGAGCCAGACGTAAGGAATTCAGCTCAGGACGTCTTGAAAATATTAATCAAGTCCAAGAGGTGATCTCTAGACTTTGCACAGTTGCTAGTAACCACCAACTGGATTATTATAACATGACATCAATGTTTTCTTACCAACCCTTCACCATCAGAAGAGCCGATGAAAATTTTGAATGAATTGTATTTTTTTATATTTTTTTAAGATTTTATTTATTTATTTATTTGTCAGAGAGCGCACAAGCAGGGGGAGCGGCAGGCAGAGGGAGAAGCAGGCTCCTCTCTGAGGAAGGAGCCCAAAGCAGGACTCGATCCCAGGATCCTGGGATCATGACCTGAGCCAAAGGCAGATGCTTAACTGACTGAGCCACCTAGGCATCCCGAATGAATTATATTTTTGAACATGGTAACTGAATTAGACTTATATTTTGCATTTCTTTCCTTTTAGAATTCTAATAATAGTGGCTAGTATTTGATGAATGCAAACTGTGTGCTATTCACAACCTTAATGGATGAATATTCTTGCTATTTTCTTTTTCCAGATCAGGAAACTCAGACTTACTGTGGTTAGAACACTCATCCAAGTACACACAGCTAATAAAAAGCACAGCAGAAACTTAAAGCCAAGAATTCTTTTTTTTTTTTTTAAGACTTTATTTATTTGACAGAGAGAGACAGCGAGAGCAGGAACACAAGCAGGGGGAGTGGGAGAGGGAGAAGCAGGCTTCCAGCAGAGCAGGGAGCCCAAAGCAGGACTCTGGGATCATGACCTGAGCTGAAGGCAGACGCTTAAAAACTGACCACCTAGGTGCCCTAAAGCCAAGAATTCTTAACTACAGTCTTAACCAGTAGGGCACACTACCTCCACCCCACCACACCACACCCACACCACGCCGCCCCCCCACCCCGCCTTTTTTTAAATCTCTTTGCCTGTAACAAAGAAAAAGACAAGTAGGGACAGAAGTAGTCTTCTCTTTGAGGGTGTCCCTACTACTCTTATCACACATTATCTTTATAAACCTGTTTCTTTATTAGACTCCTTTATATCTATGAGTCAGCACCATCTTCTCAATCCCTTATAATCTAAGCATTTATAACCTTTGGCCTGAGCCACACTCTCAAATGCAATGAATTACCCAATCTTTTTCACTTTCAGTCCCCTCCTCTCCATTCCCGTATCTAGCATGGTGCAGTGTCCCGACTCTTCTATCTGGCTTCAATCTCTCCACCTCTATTTTGTCTCATGCAATACCTCAGATCATTCTTCCCAAAGCATGACTCTGCTAGCATCTTTGCCCAATGCAAAACCCAATGCCCATTATGCACAGAACCCGAAGGCCGTTCATGACCAGGCTCCAAACCACCACTCTAGCCGCATCACCCCATCAGGGTTTAGTAAACTCTTTAGTCACAAACAGGAAGTCTCAGTTGTTCTCAAACAATATCCTGAAAGTGTCCATGTCTTCGCTTAGACATTTCCCTCCCATCATATCCTTAAATGTGAATCTTACCATTCCTTCAGGGCCTTGATCAAATACCACCTTCTTTATGATTCCATCTTTCCCGATTCTGCAAACTAGACATTATTTCTGCTCCTCTGAGTTTTATTTCTACTTCCTCTGTGCCATTTATTATTTCTGGCCTTGTGTTATAGGACAAATCTATGTGGGTGGTTGACAAGTAACTCAAACTTTGCATGACCAAAATTGACATCATCATCTCTCCCGTTCTAAACCTTTCAGAAACCTGGGAGTCATCCTGAATCCTCCTCCCTCATCTTCACCCCTTACAGTAAATCAGGGACCAGATTTTGTACTCCCTGAACATCTCTCACATTTGCTCCCACTTAGTACTCTTATAATGCCCTGGTTTATATCCAACCTCATCGATCATAGAACTATAGCAATTAGTGTCAACTCTGTTCTTGTATATGATCTTACTTACATCCTCACATTCATCCTCCACATCACCATAAAAAACATCTCTTGGAAATTCAAAACTCCACACCACTCCCCTGCTTAACTCCATCTATAGTTCTCCACTGCCTATAGAGTATAGTCTAAGATCCACAGCAGAGAAGCTTCCATCCTCTACTCTGCATCCTACTACTTTCCACCATCACTTTACAGTCAAGTAACAGCAAACTGATTCCAGTTCCCTGAACACACTGCTATTTTACACTTCTCTGCCCTTTTTCTGCCTGGATTAACCTTCCCTTCAGGCTCCTTTTGCAGGGCTTCTGTGTTGTATCACTCTTGGGGGTCCCATTCACACGGAATACAATTTGTTGTGCCAGCAATAGCCCCTGTCACCCTCAGTCCCCCTTCTGTACTTAATGAAGTCATACCTGTTATTTTGGTTCGGTTCAAAATTCATCTCTCCCAGAAGCTTCCCTGGACTTCTTCAGGAGTCTGTGCCCATGGCTTCAATGATTGCATCTTGCCATATTTTTAAAAAAATCATCTGGTTATGTGTTTGCCTCTCCCATTATCAGTTTTGAGGGCAAAGACCATGACTTATTTACCTCTTTATCAGGAGCTCTGACTCCTAGCCAGTGCCTCACACATTCAATAAATTTTGGTTAAACTGAAATATTATGTTCATGCCATTTCACTTGTAGGAGTGTGACTTGCTAGAGAGGAGGAATCCTGGCTTATAGTACGTATCTTTACATTCTCATAGTCATCATATACAAAGCTGACTGAGTATCAGAATATCTTGGAGAGCTTTTTTTAAATCCAAGTTACTTGGAATTAAGCATATTACAAAGGTGGTATATCACATCATGGGGTGGGGGGAAGGGTGACAATAGCAACCATTTCTCCAAAAGTGTTAATTTTCACAACATATATATGATATAATGTGATTAATAGTTTGATAATTTGACTGTGATTGGGAGCTAATGCTGAGTGAGGAGAGAAAATGTGTATGTGACATAGCCACTTCACTGGAATGGCTGGCTACTCTGTTGGCATGTCCAATATTTATTTACTTGAGTATACGTTTGCTCTTATGTTAACTTTGGTATTTGTGATGTGTGCTGTAGGCAACAAAATTGCCAGGTCAAGGCCAAAGATGAAAGAGGAAAATGAGGCTCTGGGGTGAGTGGAATGTAAAGAAAATGAAGTCTGTTTTGTCAGTTTTAATATAATTTATTATTTTTAGCATCTAATAACTAAATACACTTATACTCAAAATTCCTTTATTATTGACATCCCTGCAGCAAAAATAACTTGGTTATTGCCAATCTAAAACTCTCTAACCCCTAATTTCCTTTTTCTACTGAAACAATTGTTTTGATAACATACTTTACATAGTGAAAATATCTTAGGAATGATGCTATTGAGTTATAGCAGAATAGATTATATTTTTAAAAATGGCATTGGGACAACTAGCTGACCAAATGGAGCTTAGACTAGAGAAGAAGAAAATCATTAAAAAACATGAACATAACCAAACCTGAATTCATCCTTTTTTTCCCAAATCTGACTTTATTCACACCTTTCTAAGAGAGGTGCAGTTGCTCATACCTCTCGAAAACAGGCATACTATATTATATGTAACTCTTTTCATGCCTTTTCCCCAATATCCAATGTATCACCTAGTCTTGTCGATTCTACCTCCTAAGCATCTTGTGAATCTTTCCACTCTTCTCCAACGAACTCCCAACACCCCAGTTTAGACCTCCATCATCTCCTAGCTGGATTTCTACAGTAGTCTCCTAAGGAGTCCACCTCCCTATATTCTTGTGCTTTTCCAGTGCATTCTTACAAACCACGTATCAGCCAGAAGAAACAGAGGTGGAAAAACACATCAAATAAATGTAGAAGCATGAACAAAATTATCAAGGCAGAACTCAGCATGGCTCTTTAGGATACTGAAAATGGTTTGTACGGCTGAAGTCCCCTCTTCTCACAGATACTCAAACTTCCATGAAGTTCCTATGCCAGTCCTTTCTGTTTTCCCTCTCTCTAGGACATCTTTTCAAAAACTGGAAAAATGAATTTACATCATCCTGTATTCTTCCTACTCTGTTTTTTATGATATGCAGAACTTTCTGCCCTAAGTTTCACAAATAATTTCTTTCAAAGTATTGTCTGCATCTATTTTGAAACTCACAAACCAAGTATTTATTGTTTTCTTTCTTGTAGCAACCTTTTCTAGGGGCAGTGAGAATCCAACACTCAGGTTACTTCCTGCATGTGTGAGTGTGTAGGATAGGAAAAAATATTGGAAAAGAAGAATTAGTATCTCAAAATGTAATCTGACTATATTTGCATGCCTCCTTGTAAATTTCTCAAGAGAAGACAGTCTTTCATATTATCTGAATTCCCCCATAACATATTGCTAATGAATTTATATTAAGTCAAGTCTTCATGGCCATTTTCCCCTATTCTTCATAAGTAAGTAAAATAACAAATGTGAAAACAGCATAGTATCTATACCCAATAGACTCAATTAAAGTTATTGTTGAAAATGAACCCTGGGGCACCTGGGCGGCTCTGTCAGTTAAGCATCTGCCTTCAGCTCAGGTCATGAACCCGGGGTCCTGGGATGAAGCCCCACATCAGGCTCCCTGCTCATTGGGGAGTCTGCTTCTCCCTCTACCCCTCCTCCCGCTCATGCTCTCTCCCTGTCTCTCTCAAATAAATAAAGTAAATCTTTAAAAAAAAAAAAAGAATTAAAAAAAAAGAAAATACTCTAAGTACCATTTCTGAATTTACTTCTTCATCAAAAGGGCTAACGATTTGTGCATATGATGTGGAGAACAAAGGCAAAAGGAAATGTAGATAAAACTAAATTTCTTTATAACCCGAAGCCCATAGACAAATACTGAGACAGTCGGAATATGACATTCCTCCAGGAACTCCAAATCTTAATGTTAATGCTTTGCTAGAGGGAAAAACAACTTTAGCTTGACAACAGCTAGGCCTCCAGGATCCTGTGAGTTTTCTTTGGCATATGAAAGTCCTTTTGGAAACTTCCTTTGTCTTCACCTCCCCCAGTTCCAAAGTATATAATCAGTTGCTCCTCACAATCCCAAGGCAGCTCTTTCTGCCCCCGCCCCCACCCACCTCCTGTCCCGTGCTATAATAAAACCACCTTTTTGCACCAAAAATGTCTCAAGAATGCTTTCTTGGCCGTTGGCTCCGAATCCCAACATTTCCACATCATACAGAATTCAAGGTTTGAATGAAATATACCTTCCTAACAATTAAAGCAACCAAACTTCATGAGAGATAAAAACTCAAATTAAAATTTTCCATAAGAAAATATTGGGAGGATGAGAAGAGTTAAATTTTGATGGAGAAAGTGAAGCAAACCAAGCTATGAGCAATTAAACTAAGCTATGTTTCTAAGGCCAAAACCAAATTAAAAGAGGCCTAATGAGAACTAGGTTGCAGCCTAAAAGAAATCTCAAATGCCCTCTTCACCCTGGTATTGATGTAGGAAATGGTTGGGGTTCAGAGCCAACAGCCAAGAAAGCATTCTTGAGATGTCTTTGGTGCAAAAAGGTGGTTTATTAAAGCACAGGGACAGGACCTGTGGGCAGAAAGAGCTGCACTGGAGTCATGGGCACTGGCTGATTATATACTTCCAAGTTGGGAGGGGGTTAGGGAGATCCTAAATCTCTAAGGAATTTTGGAGGTAAGGTTTCCTGGACCTTGAGGGGGCTATTGTTAGGAATATTACTAGCTATTGTTAGGTTATTACTGTCTAGTAAAACCTTAGTCATGAGAACTTTCCAGTGTATATCGGTGGGTCACATGCTAGGCGGGGATGATTGCCAACATATATCTTGGGGGGTAGAGAGAAAGGAAGTTTCCAGAGGAATTTTTATATGTTAAAGTAGACTCACAGGATCCTGGGGGTTGGGCTAAGATTGCCTTTTGCCCTTAGCAAAGTATTAATATTGAGGCTGAGTTCCTAGAAGAATGTCACTCTGCCTGTTTCAAGGACTTGCCATTGGACTGTAGGCAGTAGGGAAATTTAATTTTTTGTTTTGCCATCATTTCCCATAGTATTGCCTTGCCAGGAGTCCATGGGAGTCTGTATTTAAAGGGCAAAAATGTGCAGGCATTTGCTACAGAAATTGCTATTTTCTTACATAATGGTTCCTGTTCCATAAATGTTTAGTGGTAATGAGAATGATGCATAGTGCAAGCAGGAAAAAAGACACAGGAATTGTTGAAAGGAAGAAAAAATGCAAATGCAGATACCCAAATGGAATTTTTATGAATTTATTAATTTTTGAAAGTTTTATGAAAGAAGCGCCTGGGTGGCTCAGTCGTTAAGTGTCTGCCTTCGGCTCAGGTCATGATCCCAGGGTTCTAGAATCGAGCCCCACATCGGGTCCCTGCTCAGCGGGAAGCCTGTTTCTCCCTCTCCCACTCCCCCTGCTTGTGTTCCTGCTCTTGCTATCTCTCTCTCTCTCTGTCAAATAAATAAATAAAATCTTAAAAAAAAAAAGGAAGTTTTATGAAAGAATGAAAAAGACAACAAAATATTAAAGCTAATATTACTGCTCAGCTTCAAAGCCTGCTCCTCTCCCAAAAGACTGATCCAATGAAAATATTTCAAGAAAATGTAAACATTTCAAAAATCTTGAACATCATCTCTTTAAAAGAGAACAAAGCTGTGAGAAGCTAAAGGCTTGTGATTTTAATGATAATGGAAAGCTACTTTGCACACAATAGTCTGTTCATTGGCAATGGCTCAGGCCTGTCTGCAAAGCCACCTGTTTCATATCCAAGACATAGTAAGTAGATTTTAATACAAAACCTTAAGTGATTCCACAACATTCTAAATTTGGATTGATACCATCATCTTATACAATGAGCCAAAACTCAAATGTATGGATTGCTTCTCTCCTCATCAAACTTTTGTGTTAGTTGTCAAAGAGAGAAGGAGAAAACTGGGTAAGGGATGGTTTTACACTCTTCCTGAGCAAACATTAGTCAGCCAATTTCAAAATCAGATCAAGGACATAATTATTCTGTTAAGAAAACACAGAACAAATTTAAGAAGCAAGAGAACATGTTAATATGGCCTGAAATTCCCACTAGCATAATCGACCAAAAACAAGTCCAAAAATCTCCTCCAAATTTTAATCCATGTTAATTATAAATGACAAATATAGTTAATATAAACCATAATAGTCTGAACTAATTTGACTGAGCATGCAAGGCAGCACTGGCAAGGTCAGGCTTTTGTGCTCAATTAACTATTCATTCAAGCTGACTTTAAAGAAGCTGTTTTGTGAGAAGGAACAATGATTCCACTATCCTAGGAACAACTAACTGACATGAAAATTTAAACAATCTAATGCAGGTTGCATTTAGTTAGAAGCCTAAGTACACAACCCATGCAAAAGTCTACTTGTAAATTGATTCTATTCATCACAATTCTGTAACACTTTTTCTGAGCCAATTTGGGACAATGAATTGAAGGCATCAGGAGTGTGGTCAGTACAGGAAAATCCATCTACCAGGGAAAATGACAATGACTAGTGGTGGTAGAAGAAACAAATAATCATAATGGTGATTGGAGGTATCCTGACACATAGGGGGACACCCACAGACTGAGGATCTGGATACTGAACTCTAGCTGTTAAAAGGTTTAAAAAAATTAAGGATAATCCCCTCATTGGGGCAGATCTCTTTCTGATTCTCTTTTATTGGAATGGAGGAAAATTTCAGTACACCAAAAAACAAAGATAGGCTGAAGGGGTTTTCACTATCCCTACCTAATTCTTGTCCAAACATGTAGCAGCAAGTATTCTCCATACATTACCTAACCTGCTCCTACCCTCTCCCTGCAGGTGGGAGTTTTCAGTTATCCAAATGACCCAGAACTTCAAAACGGCTCAGGTCACTTGGTTCCTGGGGAAGGTACAGAAGAAATGCCTGCTATCTATACCAGCAAGGCTGGGTGCCCATTCCAAAGGACAGAACTGTTCTAACCCCTGTTACTGCTTTCCTCAGAGCAGAAAATAATGAGCCAGTGGTCAAATCCAGTCACAGCTTTTTTTCTTTCTTTCTTTCTTTCTTTCTTTCTTTCTTTCTTTCTTTCTTT
>NW_023270305.1:57791944-58030761 GCF_011800145.1 Mirounga leonina
AAATAAATAATATATTAAAAAAAAATGAGGAAATGAGGCACAGAAGGGATAAGTAATATTTTTCTCAGGGTCACACAATAAATAATATATTTTAAAAAATGAGGAAATGAGGCACAGAAGGGATAAGTAATATTTTTCTCAGGGTCACACATTTTTAAGTGATGAATATGGGATTTGAACCCAGGCAGTTTGATCCCATGATAACTTTAGGAGGAGTGAGAGCAACTCTGTTCTTGAGGGCCAAATGGTAGCAACCTCTTCTGGATATTTTTTTCTAAGTGCTTTTAGAAATGCAATACTTGTTTCATGGTTAATTTTGGACTGAATCTCAATTTATGATTTTTCTTTTTTCAAAATTAATGAATATTTGAAATACCAATTTGTAAACTTTGTCATTTGACCAAGTGCCAGGAATATAGTTTTCACTGTGAAAGGGAGTCTGGTATTAGATAGGAATAAGGATACATTTTTAAAAATACTTAAAATTTTTGGCACGATTCTAGTTGTAATTTATTTTCCCTCATAATTTTAACAGTAACATGTTTCGAGTTCACTTTTCAAGAAGACTGGCCTCTGCATTAGTGGCTTTTAATTATATTAACTAGATGAAAAAGACAGCCTTTTTGTTAAGGAGTTGCTACCTTTTATTTAGATGGAGCAGCTGTGTAATTATTTGGTTCTGCTCTTTGATCCCCAAATCTCAGTTTTATACAAGATTATACATTATTTTAACTAAAAGGAATTCTCAAATTCCCTCATTTTACAAAAGAGAAACTGTGTATCAAAGAAGATAACATAGTAGGTTGTCTTTCGGAAGTGTGTACACCCTGGGGCGCCTGGGTGGCTTAGTCCGTTGAGCCTCTGACTCTTGATTTTGGCTCAGGTCATGATCTCAGGGTCCCGAGATCAAGCCCCATATCAGGCTCTGAGTTCAGTGCAGAGTCTGCTTGACCCTCCCCTTCTGCTCCTCCCCCCACTCACACACGCTCTCTCTCTCAAATAAAAAAAAAATCTTTAAAAAAAAAAGTATACACGTGTATGTTTTATAAAATCCCATAAGGTGGTTTGGCTTATTGGTTTGGATGAGTTGCCCATCCAACCTAGTGTTCTAGGTTATAGAAGACCTTTTTAAATGCATACCATGGATTTCCCCCTCATTACCCCATCTAAGAATCTTTTAGATATGGTATCATACCCAATATGGATTTATCTAAAATTTATATGACATTGTGAATTTAACTCTCTTATTCATCAAGGGGAGTATCTTTGGAAGACATGTCCATGTTCATGATAGCCACATCTCTTTGTTTTTTTCTGTTGATTAACCTTGCCTAGCTTGTCATTCCAGGTAGAAATGTCCAGATTTATTAGGTCCTGTGCACCAAAGGAATACCTTCCTGTCATTCCTCGGTCTATTTCAAATTGTCTTTTTCTAGAGGGCTTTCTCTGGTGTAAACCACAGAAGATCTTTAGCTCCAGATCTTCCAATTGCAGATATAAAGTGACCTTGTGCAAGCTTAATATGCCAGTATGTAGTGTATTCGTTGGCTCAGGCTGCCGCACCAAAGTACCATAGACTCAGTGGCTTCAACAACAGAAATTTATTTCTCCCAATTCTGGGGGCTCGAAAGTCTAAGATCAAGATTTGGGCAGGGTGGGTTTCATTCTGAGGTCTCTTTTCTTGGCTTGTAGGTGGCTGCCATGTCACTCTGTGCTCACATAGCTTCCGAATGTTGCTCAGAGAGAGGGAGAGGAGGAGCGGGGAAGTAGAGGACATGTCATCACAGAGGCATAAGCAAGCTCTCTGGTGTCTTTTCTTATAAGGGCACTAACCCTGTCAGACCATGGTCCCACCGTCATGACCTCCTGTAATCCTAATGACCTCCAAATACTATCCCATTGGAGATTAAGGCTTCAGCATACGAATTTGGGGGGATGGGGACACAGACATTCAGTTCATAACATACAGGATGTAGTGCTTAAGAAAATGAGCTCTGGGGCGCCTGGGTGGCTCAGTTGGTTAAGCGACTGCCTTCGGCTCAGGTCATGATCCTGGAGTCCCTGGATCGAGTCCCGCATCGGGCTCCCTGCTCAGCGGGGAGTCTGCTTTGCCCTCTGACCCTATCCCCTCTCATGTGTTCTCTCTCATTCTCTCTCTCTCAAATAAATAAATAAAATCTTTAAAAAAAAAAAAAAGAAAATGAGCTCTGGAGTTGAATAGCCTGGAGTCTTACTAGTTACGTATTGAGTGAGTTATTCCTCTGTGACTCGGTTGTTTTTTGTTTTTTGTTTTTTTTTTAACCTGTAAAATCGGGGATATTAACTCCACTTATAACAATAGAGTTGTAGGGAATAAAATGAGTTCCTGCATGTAAAGCATTAGAATAACAAGTATCCCTTGGGATGCCTGAGTGGCTCAGTGGATTCAGCATTGGACTCTTGATTTTGGCTCAGGTCATGATCTTAGGGTCGTGAGATCTGCTTTGGGCTCTGTGCTGAGTGAGGAGCCTGCTTAAGATTCTTCCTCTCCCTCAGCCCCTCTCCTCAACCATGTGTGCGCGCTCTCTCTCAAAAAAAAAAAAAAAAAAAGAATAACAAGTATCCCTCAATGTTAATTTTAAACAAAACAAGGCTGATGATAATAATTATCTTCCTAATGACAATCAGTGTTTTCTTTGCAATTTGGACAGTAATACATAGCACTAATGTCCTCACATACTAGTGTACGGTGACTATTAGAATGTTTTTCTTTAGTGATAGACAACCTGGAATATAAGAAAATATGCATGATTCTCTGAAAGTGTTCTTCTGAACTGAACATATGCTAATAAAAAAGGATTAAGCAAAAGTAATTATTAATTTTATTCAAATACATTTTTTTTTTTAATTTTTGGCTTTGATTAGGGCAAAAAATTTACCTGTCTGAAAAATGTGAATAAAAGTTTGGATGCCATGTGTTAACTGAGAAGAATAATATCTTAAAGCCAATTTGGTTTATGAAATTTCTTTAACATAAACATGTTATTGCCTCTTGAGAAATGATAGGTTCTATGGATATCATTTAATCATCTTTATAATATATATGATCACTTAATCTGAATTAATGGTACTACTCATAGTACTACTTTTTCTTTTCCATCTTGGCTTTTTCTTTGTAAAAGTTTTGTGTTAACTCATTACAAACTGAACCCTTGCTTGCTCCTCTTACCTTTAGTCTCCTTTAAACTCTGTCTTTATTTCTGCTGAGGTTATATTCTATTTGTTTTTCAGATGAGACACTTTTTGCTCTTCCTGCTGCATCTGAGCCTGTGATACACTCCTCTGCAGGCAAGTTCTTTCTGCTAGCCTTTTATCCTCTGTGTATTCTAACTTTAACTCTTTAGTTTTATTAACTCTGTACAGAGTGGTTTGAGTTTACTAAAAAGTAGCATGGTTCCAAGAATGTTTGTCTATTGAAAAAGTTGAAATTTATATTTTATATGCTGTATCCGAGAGAGAAATGGGCAGAGCCTGATTAATAAATTGGATATATGCAAGGAATTCTTGGACCCTTGATTTACATTTATATATTGACTAGTCCTTTTTTCCAAATGCAGTTTACTTATAGCTGAAAAGCTTTCATAGAAATGAATGCCACTCTTTGGCATTTAATTATTCAGTGTCTTTTCTGCACTGTCAAACTCTCCTCTCAAATTCTTTTGTCTTCCTCTAAAACTAGTTAGAAGTAGCTTTTCTCAGTTGATTATACTTGAGGTTTTTTTCTCAGAGACTCGATTTATGCCTTTTCATAGCATGTATTTGCCTTTGTAGCCATGCACGTTTTATTGACAATAGCTTTAATTTTTTCAGTAATGATTCAAGACTGCTTGATTATTTATTGTTATTAACATTTAATTTTAGTTAACATTAACTCTTTACTAACAGTATTTTGAATCTGTCATAAAACTTGCATTAACTCTGAGAACGCTGGCATTCTCTAACTTTCCTTTCTGTCCATGGTCACAGAAAAAATAATGGACTTGAAGGAGCAGCCAGGTAACACTGTTTCCACTGGTCAAGAGGATTTTCCATCTGTCCTGCTTGAAACTGCTGCTTCTCTTCCTTCTCTGTCTCCCCTCTCAGCTGCTTCTTTTAAAGAACATGAATATCTTGGTAATTTACCAGTATTAGCCACTGAAGGAACACTTCAAGAAACCTCAACTGAAGCTTCTAAAGAGTTCACAGAGAAGGCAAAAAATCCATTTGTAGACAGAGATTTAACAGAGTTTTCACACTTGGAGTACTCAGAAATGAGATTATCATTCAGTGGCTCTCCAAAAGCAGAATCTGCCATAACAGTAGCAAGTCCTAGGGAAGAGAATAAAGATGAACAAGAGGATTTAGTTAGTAATGACATCCTTCGTAATCCACAAGAGTTACCCATAGCCCTTACTAATAAATCAGTTAAAGAAGAGGACAAAGTTATGTCTCCAGAACAAACAAAGGACAGTTTCAGTGAAAAGGGAATTGCAGCAGAAGCTCCTATGAGGGAAGAATATGCAGACTTCAAACCATTTGAGCAAGTCTGGGATGTGAAAGATACTCATAAGCAAGATAGTGATGTATTGGCTGCTGGAGGTAATATAGAGAGCAAGTTAGAGAGTAAAATGGATAAGAAATGTTTTGCGGATAGCCCTGAGCAAACAAATGATGAAAAAGACAGTGCAAGCAGTAATGATGATACTTCTTTCCCCAGTACACCGGAAGCTGTAAGAGACCGTTCAGGAGCATATATCACGTGTGCCCCCTTTAACCCGACAGCAGCCGAAAACCTTTCGACAAACATTTTTCCTTTGTTGGAAGATCATACTTCAGAAAATAAGACAGATGAGAAAAAGATAGAAGAAAAAAAGGCCCAAATTGTAACAGAGAAGAATTTTAGTACCAAAACATCAAACCCTTTCCTCGTAGCCACACAGGATTCTGAGGCTGATTATGTCACAACAGACAATTTGTCAAAGGTGACTGAGGAAGGAGTGGCAACCATGGCTGAGGGTCTAACCCCAGATTTAGTACAGGAAGCGTGTGAGAGTGAATTGAATGAGGCTACAGGTACAAAGATTGCTTTTGAAACAAAAATGGACTTGGTTCAGACATCAGAAGCTATGCAGGAGTCGCTGTACCCTGTGGCGGCACAGCTTTGCCCATCTTTTGAAGAATCTGAAGCTACTCCTTCACCAGTGTTGCCTGACATTGTTATGGAAGCACCATTAAATGCTGTAGTTCCTGGAGCTGGTGCTTCTGCGGTGCAGCCCAGCTCACCACAATTAGAAGCTCCTCCTTCAGTTAATTATGAAAGCATAAAACTTGAGCCTGAAAATCCCCCACCATATGAAGAGGCCATGAATGTATCCCTAAAAAATGTATCAGGAATAAAGGAAGAAGTGAAAGAGCCTGAAAGTATTAATGTAGCTGTTCAAGAAACAGAAGCTCCTTATATATCTATTGCATGTGATTTAATTCAGGAAACGAAACTCTCTACTGAACCATCTTCAGATTTCTCTGATTACTCAGAAATAGCAAAAGTTGCACAGTCAGTGGCTGATCATTCTGAGTTAGTTGAGGATTCCTCACCTGATTCTGAACCAGTGGACTTATTTAGTGATGATTCAATACCTGAAGTTCCACAAAAACAAGATGAAGCTGTGATACTTGTGAACGAAAATCTCACGGAAACTTCTTCTCAGTGGATAATAGAACATGAAAATAAGGAAAAACTCAGTGCTTCACTACCACCTGAGGGGGGAAAGCCATATTTGGAATCTTTTCAGCCCAATTTAGATACCACAAGAGATACCTTATCACCTGATGAAGTTTCAACATTGACCCAAAAGGAGAAAATTCCTTGGCAGATGAAGGAGCTCAATACTGCAGTTTATTCAGATGATGGCTTATTTATTGCTAAGGAAGCAAAAGTAAGGGAGAGTGAAACATTCTCAGATTCATCTCCAATTGAGATTATAGATGAGTTCCCTACATTTGTCAGTTCTAAAACCGATTCTTCTCCCAAATTAACCGGGGAATACACTGATCTAGAAGTATCCCACAAAAGTGAGATTGCTAATGTCCAGGATGAAGCTGGGTCATTACCTTGCTCAGAGTTACCTCACGACCTTTCTTTCAAGAATGTACAACCTAAAGATGAAGATAAAGTCCATGTCCCAGATGAACTCTCCAAAGATAGGTCTGATATCTCGAAGGTGCCCTTACTGCCTCCAGATGTTTCTGCTCTGGCCATTCAAACAGAAATAGGCAGTATAGTCAAACCCACAGTTCTTGTGAAAGAAGCTGAGAAAAAAACCCCTTCTGATACAGAGCGAGAGAACAGATCACCATCTGCTATATTTTCAGCAGAGCTGAGTAAAACTTCAGGTAATCAGTCCATACATTGTTTTGTACTTTCTTGCCACCTTTTTACTGATCATGGAACATTCCACTACATTTTCTGTAGTATATTACATTTAGAGTCTCTAATATATCACATTGATAAGAATTCTTTTCTACTGTCTCCAGAAGTTTTAGTGCTTTTTTTTTTTTTTTTTAACTCCTCATTACTCGCCCTTGCTTGTATTTTTCCACACAAAGACTATACTTTCAGGGATCATTTCTGTAGTTTGTTACTTTTTTCCACACAATTATTCATCGCTCCTTTTTATGTTACACTATGTAACTAGAAGATTATATAAGAATTGGCTTCATGTCTTTTCTTTCTTTCTTTTCCTTCAGTATTTCCTCATAGCACGAAGAGTGAGAGGTATTAAAACAAAATATTTTCAGATGTATTTACTATTTTTTCCCAGAAATTACTTCATTTTAAATTTTTATGAAAGCACATTTCTGTAATATGTCTCCAGTATTTCAATATACTGCTGTATTTTCCAGTAATAGGTATAGAGTTAAGCATATTGAGTAGCAGACATTTTGTTGAAAAGTATAAGTTGAGGTATGCTGTTATGAATTCTTCTGAAAAGTAGGGATTGTCATTTTGTCTTTAGACGCTACGTTTCCCACACACTTGATTTGTGTAGAGTGATTTGCACATGTGTTTTTTATTTAGCATTCTAATTTAGCCATGTTTTCTATAAAAATGTGTAGTGATTACTATTTATTGAGTTTACTTAGGTTTTGGAGACGGGTAGTACTGGTGGCAGAGAAACCAGGTTAGAGATTGTTGTTATAATCTAAGAAAGAGGAGATTATGACTGTTAAGGCAGTGGGATGAGCATGGAGACATAGGACTTGATGTTTGATTGGATATGGACATGAAGGATAAGGGAAGAAGTTAAAGATGACTCCAGGAACCCTGAGTTCCTTATGTTTTCAAATACATGTATGGCAGTATGAGAAACTGAGTTAGGGAACATGAGAGAATAAAGTGGGTTTAAAGAGAGAAGATAAATTCAGTTTTGAATATTTTGGTATTAAAGTACCTATGAGACTTTCAAGAAGTGATGGATGTTATACATATGAAGCTTTTGAGAGAGACCTTGGCTGTATGTGTATATTTATCATGGGCTCAGAGACCATAATTAAAACCATGGATATCAACTAGGGAGAGCCAAGAAAAGGGGAAGCTTTAAAGGTGGAAAAATTGGTCAGCATTATCAAATGCAAGAGAGCTTGGTTAAGATAAGGATTGAGAATTTGTCAAAAAGTAGGGAAGGTGTTGGCATAACAATGGCAGGGTGGTGTGGGTGGGCAGGGCTAGGGGTGAGGAGTGAAGGAGCCTTGAGTAAATGGATACTAAATGTTGACAGTTTTTAAGAAGTTTGAGATCTTGGGGTGCCTGGGTGACTTAGTTGGTTAGGCATCCAACTCTTGATTTCAGCTTGGGTCATGATCTCAGGGTTGTGAGATGGAGCCTTGCTCAGCGCCTGCTTGAGATTCTCTCTTTCCCTCTGCCCCTCCCCCTCATTTGCTCTTGTGCTCTCTTTCTAAAAAAAAAAAAAAAAAGTCTAAGATCTTGGAGAAAGAATGTAGCAAGAATAAGGTAGAGGATAGAGTTGAAGAAGGGCCTTTTGTTTTCTTAAAGATGGGAGTGAAAGTCTAAATAAAGGTGCTAGTAGAAAGTCAGGAGGGGTTGGGATGAGATGAGATCTAGAATTCAGGTGGAAGAATTGGCATTTAAAAAAGGAACAATTTTGGAAGACACTGATTGTAGTGAATGGAAGGGAAAGTATGGGTGTTTTTCCTGCTAGCTTCGTGGCCAGAAGTTGAGGGAAGAGTATGATGGTTTATGTGTATTCTTTAAAGCGGTATGTTAGGTCATTTGCTGAGAATGAACTGGAACATGCTTGGGTGGAAGAGGTCTGACTAGGGAAACAAAGGCATTGTATTAAGAGTCCCGTCAAGGTTGAAGGGTAGTCTGTATGACAGGATGATTTTTCTTTAATTGTGCCTAACATCTTGGGTATAGGTTCAGGGAAGGCAAATGCTTATATTGATTCACGCTTGTGTTTTGCTAGAGGGGTCTGGCCCAGTGAAAGGACAGTGAATCAAAGGAATTAAAGATAATAGTAGTTTGACGTGATGGACTGTGGCATCTAAGTTGAAGAATGTAAAGAAGAGAGCAGGGGGAGTTGATAGGCAAATAGTAGAACTTGTGGTCCAAATTAGATCTAAGAACTAAGGGTAAAAAGAATAAAAATATGAACACCAGTATGGTTGAAGGTTGTGGTCAAAGTAGGATTGTGCATGTGTATTTGTTTGTCGGATGTTGAACTGAGAATTCCGGATGGATCATAATGGCCAAAGTTTGGCCATGAGGCAAGGGCTGAAGTTGAGTGGGGTGAAGGTTGCTAGAGCTAAGGTCAAATGAACCATGAAGCTGAGAAGTTGGATTGCTCTCATCAAGTCACCCAGGATGATGGCAAGACTTGGGGTAGAAAAGATTAGAAGTTAGGGACACAAGACTTTGGTTAAAGG
Source organism: Mirounga leonina (assembly GCF_011800145.1). Lineage (NCBI taxonomy): Eukaryota > Metazoa > Chordata > Mammalia > Carnivora > Phocidae > Mirounga > Mirounga leonina. The sequence continues at coordinate 57,800,909 of NW_023270305.1, forward strand.
GCAAGTGGGTCAGCTGGCAGGATGGTAGGTGGAGGCAGTAAGCAGATAGAGAATGTTGGGGCTGAATAACTAGGACTTTTTGCCCAAGGCCTCCGAGATAGTCTTAAAGCAGCACTGGGGAGCTAAGAAGGGTAATGACCTCTCTCCTCCTCCCTCGAGTATGCAAGTATAAGAGAATAAACAGCCCCCATTTAGAGTTAATGGGGAAAGCAGTATCCTCAAGAAGAGCCAGGTTTTAGTGAAAGGATATAGTGGCAGGAATATTCAGCAAAGAAGCTGAAGATTAGGGGAGACAGTTCACAGGGGAATGGATTTTTTTTTAAAAGAGTTATTTATTTTGGAGAGACCAAGAACATGGGGAGGGGCAGAGGGAGAGGGAGAGAATCTCAAGCAGACTCTGCCCTGAGTTGGAGCCGGATGTGGGGCTCCATCTCACGACCCTGAGATCACAACCTGAGCTGAAACCAAGAGTCAGATGCTCAACCCCCTGAACTACCTAGGCGCCCCTGGAATGGGTTTTTTTAAACAGCACAATAAAATGGCTTGGGAGTCAATGGTAGAAAGAAGACTCTGAGAATCCCAGAGCAGCAACATGGTAATGATATAGTGTGGGTGAAGACCACAGATAAACAGTGATGTGAGCAATGGTTTATAACAGCTGGTGAACTGGTGAAGTCCCACGAGAAAGTGGGACTACCCAACATTGCCTCCCAGAACTTACTGTTAGCAATCCCCTAGTAGATTGGAGCACTCCGGAGTCAGCAGTTCCTTGGATTGATTTTTACTAAACCTAAGGATGTTGCCCTGTACTGATTGTGGCCTGATAGTTTAGAATTAAGTAAGGGAAGAGGGCAGTGCCTTTGTTTTTTTTTTTTAAGATTTTATTTATTTATTTGACAGAGAGATATCAACAGCAGGAACACAAGCAGGGGGAGTGGGAGAGGGAAAAGCAGGTTTCCCGCTGAGCAGGGAGTCCGATGCGGGGCTCAATCCCAGGACCCTGGGATCATGACCTGAGCCGAAGGCAGACGCTAACGACTGAGCCACCCAGGCGCCCCGAGGGCAGTGCCTTTGAAGCCTAAGTAGGGATGGTTGAAGAAGGAAGTAAAAGCAGTGGTTGAGCATTTCTCTTTAGAAAATAGTCATTGAAGTCTTTTCTCTGAGAAAACTGTTACTCATGCTTCTTTTACTCAGTCTTTTTTTTTTTTTTTTTAATTAAGTGTCCTAGCAGCTCACTAATGAATAGAAAACTCTTTGGATACGCCCAATATATGTATGCTACAGAAGTCATGCAAAGGAGACCCATTGTGGTGTAATAACACTCTGGTGATGTGAGTTCTAGTCTCAGCTGTACCACTGACAACCACTTTATCTCTCTAGAAATAAATTTCCTTTCTCTGTAAGAAGAAAGGGATTGAATTAGGTCCTTGTGACTTGATGGTTTCTTTGACTTTAATCTTAATAGGCATCTGTTTCAAGCAGTGGATAGTTGCTTTACGGTGCTTTATACCAAGCATTGTACTAGTATTTTGGGGGAGGTGTGGAGGAAGATGAGGACTAAGACAGTGTCTTGCCCTCAGGCAACTTTCAGTCAGCTGGTGGAAACAGACTGGTAAGGACTTCCTTCATTTCAACCTCAGTATAGCTGTTAACTTCATAAATTTACATAGCTAAACATTGTAACATGTATTATAAGGGTACAAGTGCTTCCCCATCTTCGAAAAACCATGGTTAAGTGTACTGAAGTCAAATGTACCAAAGGGTAGCAAGAGACTATTAAGAACATTAGGGCGGTTGTATTCTCAGATGGCTAAAAATTACATATCATCCCTAATTGTGATATACTTAGGTGTGTTTTAAAATTTTGGCGTCATATTACTGAAGATACATTTAAACATTAAAGCATTGATAAATATTAAATAACAAAGTATTAATTTCCTCAGATAATTTATTATTCAATTTATTCTCCTTGTTTTCTTAAAATGACATTTGTTGGCAGAATTCAATTTTAATTTTGGGAAGAAAGGCTAATTTTGTAAGGAGGAGGAGCAAGATATTATGATGTAGGCTTTGATGCCTTATTGATATTTTTGGATAAAATTTGTCATGAAAAAAATGAATGCTAGTCTTCCTCTTCTCCCTTGATAAAGGAATTTTATCAGACTATTTTTAATAATAAAATGTAAATACTGACTTTTCTCAGGTCATAATTAAGAACATTTATTTTGTTTTTTTTCTTTAACTGTATTTCATTGTTTAGAGGCAGGTTTTGATGATCTAGGTTCAGCATTTCATATATGTTCTTTCTTTACTTAAAAAAATCTGTGGCTAAAGATTTATGGTTTCTATTTTTATTTAAAATATATGTGATTATTATTGGCACTTAAATTTTTTACTTTTCACTCATTTTAAAAATAAAACAACAGGTAGAAGAGAAAATATTCCAATAATTGTGTACACTTATACTACATTATATAGACCAAGATAGTGAAACTTCTGAAAAGATTAGTTAACTAACAGGCAGCACTACCACATGACAATTGAAATGCTTTCCTTAGGTGATGGCATGAAGTTTGGCGTAGGAATGTCAGGTTAGGGATATAAGTGTATAATGATTGGAAGTAGAAGATCACCAACCCATAATAAGGTACAGAGAGGTTAGCTCGTCCTTGGGATATTAGGAGTGGCTTTGCAGAACAGAATATTCTATGGAAGTTACAGATAGCAAATGTGAGTAGACACATAGGACTGTTCATTTATATAAAATATGATAAAAAGTTTTTGAGGTTCTGTTTTGGTGTATTTGGGTCAGGTATATGTGTATGGATATTATGGTCAGTTTGTAGAAACCTACTCACTTGCATCAAAGGCCATAGTGGATTTGCAGACTGGCCGTGGGTGACAAAGTGAAAAGAAACATTTAGATTTTTGTCAGAACTAAACTGAAAAACCAATCTATGCGAAAGAAGGGTTTATGATGCATTAGATGCTAAATTTTCTGTGACTGGAATTAAGTAGAATTGAAATAAACAATGGGGGCACCTGGGTGGCTCAGTCGTTAAGCGTCTGCCTTCGGCTCAGGTCATGATCCCGGGATCCTGGGATCGAGCCCCGCATCGGGCTCCCTGCTCTGTGGGAGGCCTGCTTCTCCCTCTCCCACTCTCCCTGCTTGTGTTCCTGCTCTCACTATGTCTCTCTCTGTCAAATAAATAAAATAAAATCTTAAAAAAAAAAAAAAGAAATAAACAGTGGTATCATTTAGGAGAATTTTTTTTTAAAGGATAGTTGCTTTTTAAAAATTAATTTTTATTTGGAAGTAACATCAAACTTAATTGGAAAAATAAAAATAGTGCAAAGAATATCTTACTATCTTCATCTAAATTTAATCTATTAACATTTTCCCCATTTGCTTTATCAGTTATGACCTCCTTTATAAATAACTCGATATGGATACCTAAATACATCCTTATTTTTCCTGAACCATTTGACAGTAAGTTATATACATTGTTTTATCCCTGAATTCTTCAAAAAGAGTATTTTCTTACATAACCTCAGTATAGCTGTTAACTTCATAAATTTACACTGATAAAGTACTTTTTTCTAATCTATCATCCATACTCTAATGTGACCTTTAACCCAATAATGTGTCCTCTACTACAAGACCCAATCTAGGGCCAAAATTTGCTTTTAGTTGTCATGTTGTTTTTGGCTTCTTTTATCTGTTACATTTCTAGTATTTCTCTCTTATGACATTAACAGTTTTGAAGAACATAGGCCCTTCCCTCTCTCCCTTTTCAATAGAACATTCTAATTTTGGATTTGTCTGCTGTTTCTCATTGATTAGATTGAGAATATGGATTTATGGCCAAAATGAAGATGATGTAGTACCCCTTACCTCTCTCATGGTATCATATCTGAAGATACCCATTATTCATGGGAATAGTATTAGAGATCAAGAGTTGGACCCTAGTTGTACTCCTTGCCTCCAGGTCTTCCCATTCTAGCCTTTCATTGGACAGAGGTAGGAAATGCTTATATACAAACATAAAATACATACAAATAAACCTAAGCACATACACATACGTGTATTTGAAATCATGAGTTCACACAGATACCTCCAATTCTGATCCATTCCCAGAAGATTATTTCTTTCTTCCTTCATTTCATATTTGTATGCTCCTTCTGTAGTGAGAACCTGGCTGCTAACACTATCAATACATATACTCATTTGCTTAATCCTCTAATATTTCTAAATAGTTTTAGAATGTTTTCTAATATGATTATAGTAGACACGGTAAAATAAATTGAGGGTTATTTTGCAAATCTACCACTCCAACCCTCCAAGATTGAATGTATATAGTCAAGTACAAGTTACTTGAATTAGTTTTTTTCTTTCCTCTTCCTTTTCTCTTCCCCAATCTTAGTGTGGTTAGAATACTCATTTGAAATATAGTTAGATTAATTTGTTACAATTTGCTTTCAGTTTTAGGTTTTCTTTCTATTTTGGAGGTTTTTAAATTGAGACTTTTGAAAGACTGAGAATAGAAACTGAATTCTTATCATTTTACCTGGAAAGGGGAGACCGTTATTTTTGGGAAATCTTCTAAACATGAAGCAGTTTCACATATTTAGTCTCCTCCATAATCTGAAAGAAGGAACCATTTTATGGATGACAGTACCTAAGTTTGGGACTTAGTCATGTTTCCCAAGGTTATTTAGCAAATTATATAGTAAGCACAATAGTTTTGAACTTCTGTGTTGCAGACAATGGGCTAACTTTCTTATTTATATTCTTAATTTCACAAGGAAGATCTTTTTCCCAACTGGTGAAGAACTGGGATTCCAACTTAAGTTTTGTCCCCTTCTCAGTTGTTTTCCATTTTGGAATGAATGGTTAGTCCTAAATTTAGCAGGCAACCAAGTTTGCTTTTCTTTTATTACATATCTGTTGTGTTGAGGCATTAACCAATGTAAGATATTTTTAAAAAGTCAAAAAAGTTTTTTATTATGTGCATTTTCTTGCATGGTTTTCCATATGTAGGGATATCAAAATGAAGGTAATACTTTTGCTTCCATGTGGAGACTGAATAACCCTCTTGTGTGAACAACTGCTGTCTATGTTGTTGGTAAGCTATTGGTAAAGAAAGGTACTAATAATGTCTCTCATCAAACCACTTAGATCTTCACTTGATGATAGTGATTGCTTAATATGTTTGTTGGTTGCTTGGTTTGCCAATAACGCACAGAATATTTTCTGTTCGTAAATGAGTATAGATTGTGTTTTGCTGACCTGTTGGAACTATTGGTGAATGAAGTGTAAACCACCACCACCTTGATTGTTCATTCATTATACTTAAACTATGTGATATCTAAGAATAACCAAGATGTATTGCCATTTTAATAAAAGACTCACTTAAAAAGGGCCCATTTATCCAGGTAAAGAATTGAAAATGATCCTTTGCAAATTTATATGTGCTTGTTAAATGTGTTCATGAATAAGAGCTTTCTTTAGATAGTGTTAATGACTTAAAACATTTTTCCGAATTTACTATATATATAGCCTTTGAAATGTCTCTGTAAAGCATTAAGATATTAAGGTTTGATATTTTGGTTAAAATGTATTTTTAGGGAGCATATTTAGGACACTCTTTGATAATTATTAGTTGGACTTTAATTATGACACTGAGCAGTTAATCTGATAAAAGTAAGAAATTTAAGTACCCTGAAAAATTAAAATGCTTATTCTAACAAATTGAGTAGAAATACCTTTAACTGGAAATCTGTTAGTAAATTTACAATATAGCTAAATTAGAGATGGACTGTTGTTAATAAAGGAATCAGTTATATTAAACAAATGTGACTTAAATATCAAATTAATGGGGATTTATTTAGTGCTTACTATGGGCCCAATACAGCTTGAAATAATTATGAAATATGTACCATATTTTTGGTACTATATGTACCAAAAAATAATATATATAAGAATATATTTCATAATTAACAATTATGAAATATGTACCATAAAAGTTAGATAACACTAAATATAGTGTGGTTGAAAGAACTTCATTTTGGGCATCTTATACACCTGAGTTCTAATCCTGGATTTATCGGTTATTAGCTGTATGACCTTGGGCAAATGTTTTAATCTATTTGAGCTTCAGTACTTTCAGTAGTCAGAATTTGTCTGAAGGACCTGCTATCAGTAAGTCAGACCAACAGTACATAAACAATCTACAGTAATACATGCTCATTGTACAAATTTGAGAAGTAGAGAAAACTATTGAGATGAGAAAAATTTGTAATCATATAGCCCAGACATAATTGTTAATATTTTAGAATATATTCTTCTAGTCTGTTTTCTGTGCATATGGATACTTTATGATGGAGTGAAAAAGTAAGTGTTTTGCCAAATTGGGATCATAGTCTACACATTGTAGCTTTAAAAAAAATTAGCAGTATCTTATATAGTGCTGACATGTTCATGTCATTATTCTGCTGCTGCATGATTTTTTAATGTTTAGTGTTCCTTGGTATTGCATATAATTTAATTAGTATGTTATTGTTGGATTCTTAGATGGCTTCTGACTTTTTAATTTATAAATAATGCTGTCATTGACCTCTTTATATTTAAATATGTTTTACATATCTGAATTACTCTTTTCCATAAATTACTAGAAATAAACCCTAGGTAAATGAGTATGAGCATTTTTAAGAGTTTCGACAAAAATTGGCTGCCAGAAAAGTTGTACTGATTTTTCCCCCCTCTAAAAAAGTAAGAAAATACCCATTTCTCTATTATCACCAACAATTGATATTATTTATTCTTTTGCTCATTAAGTAATACTTCCATATTATACAAAATTCAAAGAGCACAATGACAGTAAGTCTTCTTCCTGTCTCAACTAGTCACCTCATACACCTTCAGAGTCCTGATATGTGACTTATTTCTTAGGTATCCTTCCAGACATTCTGTATTTGGCACTTAAAAAACAAACAAATAAAAAAAACCTTTACCAGTTTGATAGGATGAAGTGGTACCTTGCAGTTTTGATTTTTGATTATTAGTGAAAGTAAACATGTTCCATGTATTTATTAGCTATTTTTATTTCTTTTGTGAATTGCCTGTTCATACCCTTTGCCCATTTTTAAATTCAGATGTTCATCTGTTTCTGATTTTATGAGAGTTCTTTACAAGGGATGACAACTCCTTTTATGTTATAATTTTCGGAACAATTTTTATTTTACTATACATTTTAATGGACATTTTCAGTTTTCACAAAGGAAAATATGTATGTATGTATCTATTACTTTATTTTTATACCTGATTCTTAGCTATTTACAATTGATTTTGAATTCTGGTCAGAGATCACATGCTTTCTTGGTGGTGGAGTTGTTTTTCTATTGCCATTGTATTCTGATCTCTAGTTTCCTAGTATCAGACAGAAAGACTCAGAAAATTGGGAACACAGTTTTTGTTGGACTGCATGCCCAGAATTAGACAAATCTACTGGATGGGTGTTGGTGCCATCTAGTGTTGTATATAGAAAATAGGTCTACAGGATGCTTTATAATTGACTATAGGGAATAAATTCAGATGACCAGAGAAATTTAGTGAGTTGTGGATATTTGCTTTACATTAACAAATGACTTTAAAAATGACTTTATAGAGGGATTTTGACACATTGTACTGAATCAGACAAATGCTTGAGTCATGTTATTTTAAACATGGAATGACCTTAAAGATTCCCCCAAACCCATGTAGTTTGGTGAAAACTTACAAGTTTTACAAGATCTGTTCAGAGCCTAGTAACTATTAATTTTTTGATTCTGAATTTTAAAATGTTTTGGATCTTTTGGAATATGTATATTTATTTTAGATTATAATACATGAAGTCAGCATTTATTTAGTTCTTAGTAATATATCACTTTCAGTTTCTCTATGGATTTTAGTATTTGTTTTTAGCAACTTATATGAAATTGTTTATAAACTTTAAAATACTCTTATTTTTTTGCCATTTGAACTTGCATTCCATTCATTTTCTAGACTAAGGTTTCTCCATGTCTTCAGATTCAATTTAGTAGTTAATGTTGAAGTGCTATAATTTAGTCCATAGAGGGCATTATATTACAGCTTATGGTATTAAACAGCATTGTTTAATACCTTTCAGTAATGAGACGTATGTTTAGTTTTATATTTTTGTATATAGCTCAGGATAATTAAATATTGAAATAAGTTTAAAACTCCTGTGTAACTATAATTGTTTATTTTTTTTAAATGTTCTTGTTTTCTGTTTTCAGAAAGTAGAAGTATTTATTTTAGCTATCAAGAATTGTATACTAGCATTCCCCAACTTAGAGAATATTACTTTAAATCCAAATGACCACCTCTTTTTCATTTATTTCCCTTGATTTCTAAACATTGTAAAGAAAACAAACAAAAACTTGAATTTTTCTGGGGTTCAAAGTAGAGGAAGGAAAGAAATGGGAAAGGAGGATATCTTGGGAAGGCTGGCTGGAACGGACTTACAGCTTATGTATTGCTGCCTGTTCCAAAGTACAGTCTTCAGTCTGAAATCCTGCTATTTACACATACACACACACACACACACACACACTCACTCTCTCTCTCTCTACATGAGAAGGTTATAGAGAAAGGAATTTTTTTTATTTCTTTAGTAGGAATTGACTTAATCACATGATTTTCCTACTACTGAGGTTAAGTGTGCTAAGAAAATGAGAGTTTTGATTTGAGATAGGAGAAGAAAAATCTAGAAAGTGTAGGTAATTTTAGAGCATGGTACCCTTTGGAAAGGAGTTAGGGTCATGCTTGGGAGGTTTTCTTTGTTTTTGTCATGCTTTGTCTACTGGGGATGTGGATATTGAGGAGTGGGAAGTCGCCAAACGTGAACTTTGGAAAATTTAATTCAAAAGTTCTGTGTAAGGCTAATTTTGCATTTTAAAAAGGAGAATGTCTTCCATCACCCACCTTCCTCAATCTTCTGTGGTCTCCTCCTTTGGAAGCTTTTACTTTTCAGGTAAAAATAGGTTCCTGTCCCAAATATTCAAATTGCTGTTTTACAAGTTGGGATGTATGTTCTATTTGAAAATTGTCCTTGAAAGAGTTCATTTTTTAAACAAAATATTAAGTATTTGAAGGAAAACAAAATAAATGAAGGTAAGTTTTTAACAGATTTATGTCCTTTATTTGTCTGTTATGTTGAGATTTAGTGTGGAGTAGGACCTATAAACTGTCCACATATAAATTTTTCTGAGCTGGAGTATAATGGAACTGTATAGCAAAGCACAATAATGTGTGTGTGTGTGTGTGTGTGTGTGTGTATGTATTCTTGTACTTGTTTAGAAAGGTATTGGGTTATTCCCTAGAATTGAATGGCTTCATATATGCGCTTTCTTAGATGTGTTTTATGTACCTTATCTCCTACTAGCTTGATTGTTATTTGTAGCATAATAATAGTATTAAATAGCTAGGACTTATATAGGGCCTACTTTTTGTCAGGGACTGTCCTAAGGCCTTGCATACACTAATTCATTTGATCCTCACTAAAAGCATAGCTCATATGGCTTTATGTTTTTAACAGATTTGTATCATCAGGTTTTTAAATTTCGGTACTTTTCTTGCTTAGCTAACCAAACTTAAAATAACCCCTTTAAAACTTTTTAAGAAAGAAACGGGCAAAATGTCAGTTGATTTATATGAGTTAGTTTTTCCTGCAAACTTAATAGTTTCAATTGCAAAGACCCTAAAAATTAAAGAATTAGGTATCAGTATGTAAGATCAAATTTCAGGGCTCCTACTTTGACTTTTAAATCTGCCAGGGGAGCTTTTAAATGTATTTAATGTTTAGATGAATGGTTATTATTATCACACATTCTTGTTCTCTGAAACTATTTTAAATGTTTTGAATCAAATCAAGTACCAGCAGATATGAATAGGATAAATAGCAAATACCTTTGTCGCAAGAAATCTTTTTTTCCTCTCCTATTTGTGCAGTAATCTGTCTTGAAAGCAGCGTTTGGGCGCTGTTTTTGAGTGCTTTATTCTAATGCTAAAGTATTTACATGTCTTCGCAGTTTCAAGGGATTCATTGTTAGAGATAGTATTTTGGAAATATTTCATACTTAACTGAATGGTTTGAGATTTCAAAGTATTGTGTGGAGAAGCCAGACTTTTTCAGCCATTGTATGACTTTGCGACAGGGTTCTCAAATACCACATTGTACACGGGTCCAGTGAATAAAATTTTAAGTTAGATACTAACTTTTGAGCTTAGAATAGTAGACTCTCATTAAAAATTGCTTTGCTTTATTTATGTATGGAGTTAGAAAGGCAGATAGGAAAGAACTGAGTCATTGACCGGACTGCTTCTGATTCTAAGGATTTTGCAGAGTTTTATAGCAAGTTCCAGAAAATATGCCAATTTCAGTGTAGCTATATCATCTTCAGAAGTATGTATTCTGTACATAGGCCATATATCTTATAATACTTTATCCTATCACACACTTTAGAACATTTTAGCTGATTTGTCATTAAATATTGCCTCTATAGCTTCGTTGAATGCTTGTATCAGTTAAACCAGTTGTGGAACATTAGTAAAGACATTCTGCACTGGAGTGAATGCCAGTTTTAGAAAATTGAGCAAAAATTTTGGAAGTCTTATACATAGATTTGTTTTTGTATTTATCAGTAAAATTTTGGTTTCGTCTTATGTCATTTTCCCAAGGCAAATGATATAATTAGCACATGAATGTTTCTCTTCAAGCTAAGAGTCTATTAATAGTACCTGCAGTAATGTTTAATAGATATTTATTGAAAGATTGAGTTGTAGCAGGTGATGAGTAGGAATAAATATATATTTTTGAGTGTCTAGATTTCCATTATTGTAAAAGAAGAAATAGCATTACATTAGAAAGATGAGACTCCTGAAATTGAATAAAACCTTTTTTTCCTTAAGTAGCATATATTCAGCAAATACTAACAATTTGACTTTGTGATTCTCCACTCATACCCTCATAAGGGTGCAAACACTGAATGCTTTAAGCCTTATTAATAAACTCAGGAGAAAGTAGGAAGAGATTCAGCATTTCCCAGGCTTGAAATTTAAGCTATTACCCTTCTTTGGATCAGTCCATTTTTATCTTATTAGGTAACTATTGATTTTAGAGTTTTAAATGAAACTGAAACCAACAGCATAATTCACCCATCTATGAAAAGAAAAAAATTGCACATGGCTGTAAGTGCATTTCACATATATTCAGTGGTTAACTCTGCCAAAAGAACAGCTCTCGTTTCTTTCCTTTCTTTGGTAGCCTGCCCCTCCCCCTGCAAAAGTAGCTCCCTTTGGTATGAGCAACAAGCAAAAGATCAGAACAATAAACACACAGGAGGAAGGCGGTAGTGCCTGAGTATTAGCAGCCTAGTTACAGATTGCACTGCGTCAGACTGTTCCACACCCAGAAGACGTCAGGTGACTCCGGTCCTGCTGCAGTTGTGCAGCAGAGACTGCAGACTTCGGTGGAGGAAACGGTATTTCATGTCTCACAGGGTAGCTTTGTGCAGTTACAGCTTTTCTGTTGGTATGCATAATTGATAATTGCATCTGGAGGGCAGATCGTGACCAGAGATGGACTGTCAGAAGAAAAATTGGAAGGATAAGGGTATATGTGCTTTTTAATCTTCTATTCAGTGTTTTTATGCAACCAATAATATGTTGCTATGAATAAGCTTTGCAATTTTAGATATATTTTGGATTGGAAATGGAGCCTATGAAAGCTTTAAAAGTTAAAGATTAAAACAGCTATTTCATATGTTTTTATATTTGGTTGTGTATGAGGAAATGTCATGCTGTTCTGTTTCACTGGCGTTTGATTTAGGCTTTGCAATCCTATTGTTGATTAGGTTCTGTTCTTTAATCTTGCACATTGTAAACAGTGTAGTTTCATTTGTTGGTCACTTTGGTGCGATAAATTCACACAGCTATCTTTGTATTACATAATGGCATATTTTCTGTGACTATTTTTTTTTTAAAGCTGATTTGGTGTAGTTGAAATTCTATCCAAGATTTCTGTAGGTAGTAGGATACTGTGTTTGCAATTAAGCTTGTTTCTTCTTTGGAAATCTGATTGAACCTTTAATGTCTTTATCAGTCACATTTTAAGTAGATTATATTTTTGTATATCTTGAAGTCATTAAGTTGTATACACACTAGTTTTAAATGCATGTCTATATTTAAGTCTTTAACCTTTGTCCTTCTAATAACCAATCAGTGATCTTGATCCCCTTTCCTCCCCCTTGAAAGCCCAGCAGATCCTTTCAAGTCTCAGTGGGTCATTGTGTAAGAATTTAAGCCCATAAGTGCTAAAATGTTGACTGTAATGAATATTTTAAAAATATTTTATGTAGATGGTTAAATGTGCCTTTTTAAAAAAAAAAAAAAAAGAAGGTGGTAAGCTATATATCTGACCCCTTGTAATAAACTGTCTTAAAAATAATTAGAGCTATTTTAAGTAGTCCAGGTAGGCATTACACACAGGTTTTTTTTCTGGCCACATTTAAATTTTATAGTTTTTTAAAAAATGTTATTTCCTTCTATAGCAGAATTGCTTGCACAATTGGTGATAATGTTTCTAAAAGCAATATGGAGCTAATTACAGTAACATTCATAACATCCTTTTAAAAATTGGTTCAATAAATAAATGCGGGGAAAAGGTGAGTTTGAGATTGAGTTCACATTGAGACAAAGATTTTTATAGTTACAATTTAAAGACTAGAAAACAGTACAGCTTTGAAGTTTTACCTGTATGGTTTCTTTATATGTGAATTTAATGAAGAGAAGGATTTTTATTTCTTCATCCTTCTGACCTAATGAAAGGCGAATTGAAACACTAGTGTTTGATAATTAAAATTGAGAGTAGTGGTAACAATACAATAAAAAAAGCTTTAAAAATAGGTAAAAATTGCATCAGGGTCTACTCTGCAGATACTAAGGATCTGTATTAATAATTTAAATCTTAGACTATTTAATAACATCTTATTTGCTGAACTAATTTAGGGATATTTTGAGACAGGAGCAATTAAAATCCAGTATAGCCCATATTATGCCAGAGATTTATTTTTATTATTTTTAGGCACTAAATACAAAATCACATTTACTCTTGGATATCTCTGGGGAGCTTCACATTGTATGTTAAATGGAATGGCCTAATATTTTAGTACTTGTCTTTGTCTTTCTTTTCTTTTTTTTTTTTTTTGCTTGTTACCTATTTTTCTGATTTATTGGTGAAGTTATATTTTAGTATTAACATTTTAGAATATAGATTACGACTTAAATGGAAATCACTGAGGAGGTGAAACTTCCATGGAATGCGTTTTTCCCCATTTTATGAGGAAATGAGGTTTTTTCATTTTAGGAGAAGTGTGTGACAATAGAGAAGAGAAACAAATCTAAGCTCTGGGTTTACTTAAAAAAAAAAAAATACTTAGCCCCCCCCCCTTTTTTTTCTTACTGTTACCTCCTTACCTTAAGTGCCATGATTGAAACACAGTCGTCTAACGATGGTGAAGTATAATAGTATAACAGAAGTGAGAGCTACTCTGATTTCAGTGTTTTAAAAAGTTTGTTTTTTCTTGTTTTGTTTTGTTGCTGATTAACTAGTATTTAAGACATTTTATCTTTCAGGCTAAAACCAGTATTAATTTGTATTCTCTTACATGTTTTTTTATCTTTGATTTTCCATTCTTAGCATAATTGCAACAAATGAAATCCACATGGTACTTGATTATTGGGGTTATATGGAAAGCATTGCTTAAGATTGTGAAGAGCTTAGAATAGGAAGGAATGGGAAGGTTTGGAGGTTTAGGTAGGATGGGAGCATGGTATAACCTCTAAACAAGGTATAATTGAGACAGTGAGTAGAGCTTTTTGGCTAGAACAGAGTATAAGACAGCAGTTGAAAGATAAGATCGACATGGTCAAAGAATATAGATTTGCAAGATCTAGGTCAGGTTTCCTCAAACTTCTCTGAAGATGAGAATCACCTAGCGCTTCTTAAATATACAGATTCCTGTGATCAGACTCAGATTTACTGAATCAGAATTTACAGCAGAAGGGCCTGGCAATCTGTATATTAAACATCTTGGTGTCATTCGTGTTATTATCAGGCAAATTTAGGAAATACTGATTTAGGTTTTTAAGTTTCCGGTTTGGTAACTTAATTTTGGCCAGAGTAAGAAACTTACCCTTTTTGGTCTTCATTCAGTTTCCTCATTTTGATGATTTCTAGGCTTCCAGTTTTGAGGTTGTCTGGTTTTATGAGAAGATACCTTGGGCCAGATTGCAGAAGACATTGGCTTTTGGATTTTACCAGGAAGGAAATAAAGAGCTTTTGGAAGTTTTAAAGTCAGGAGCGATAAAATGACAGCAGGTTTGAAAGACTGGTTTGGGGTGCTGTATAAGATAAATTCGAGGAGAACTTAGAGGCCGAAGTTAGGATGACTGTATTTGTGCCCAGATTTAAAGCAAATAATGACTGAACTTGGCCTGAAAATAGGCATGAAAAGGAAGTGACAGATTTGAGAAACTCAAATACTTGACATTGGGCATAGATTTGTGGGACTAGGGTAAGGGAGGGACTCAGAGGACAACATGATTTCAGTTGGAGTGGAACACTGGAAGTGCTAGAGCTTTTTAGTATCAGTAGAAATAGGCAGAAATGATGCCAAGTTCAGTTTTAGAAGCTTCAGATTTGAAGTGACTATAGAACTTCCGTGATGCTCAGAGAAATGACAAGTTTAATGATAAAGAATTAGGAATTGAATGGTTAAATACTACAGAGAAGCTGTTTAGTATGAAGATTGAGCAATGGTTGTGGACCCTGTGGGATTTGAGAAACCTGTGCGACACTATCCATTATTACTAGTGTTTTTTGAATTTGGCAGTTAACGTGCTGTAGGTGACCTTTGAGACAAGTTCTGTGGGATGGCGTCAGAAGTGTTTCCAGCATTAAAATTCAATTTGATTATATCTTAAGACAAACTGCCTTTGGCCCATTTCTGGAGCGTACTTCTTTGCAGAGGTTCTTATAGGGAGGGGGTCTTTACGTTTGATAAACCACTTGGGAGTTTTTTTAGAGGCTTAAGGTTACTGAATATGGGCACAGTTGTACGTGCGTACTGACACTCAGGTAGAGAGGAGCAGGGGTCTTGCTGCGTGAAATAAATGCCTCACGTACCTCCTGAGAAAGCCAAAAAATGCCTTAGGAGGGAACTTTGGCATTAATCAATTTTGAGACCTGTTTGGAGGAAGGCCCTTACTTTTAGTTCTAAACTTAGTTGAAACACAATGTTTAGGCATTCATTGAATATTCTAGATCTTGGTTTAGCTGCACGACACTATATATACATAAATATATATACATTTTTGTAGAAAATTTAGGTGTCTTGAAGACTAAAACTTTTGCTTCACATGGAGTGGTTTTATTTTGATGTATTAATTTTAGTGGTGTGTGTGTGTGTATGATGAGGGGGTCATACGGTACGTTTTGTTATGTAGTCTTTCACTAAATGGGGAAATGCCTTTTATTTAAAATATATTCTACATTGTTTTAATGGCTATATCATTCTAAGTATGTACTATTAATCCCATCTAGTTAAAAATTCAAGTTATTCCTAATGTTTTTGCAAGTATAAACAGTGCTAAAATGAATATAAATCTTTGTCTTTATCCATGAGTATTTCCAAATTGCTGGGTTACAGTATTTAGGATTTTGGGTCATGGTGCAAAATTGCCCTCCAGAAAGATGATACACAGTATTATTTTTTAAGATGGTACAAAATATTGTACAAATGTATGAAAGTGTCTGTCCTGAAACTTTGGCCAAGATTAAATATTACATATGCATTTCTGATCGTTTTAACTCTGAAACAGTTATTTTGTCAGTTTACGAATCCTCTCAGGTGGAGGTACTCCATTGTTCCCGCATACTGTGCAGAGTCAACGAGGAGACACAGTGATGAAGCCACCACTGTTTCTGCTTTCCTGGAATTTAGAGGCTAGGAAAAGAGTCAGGATGCCTATATCTTATATTAATGTCTGTATGGATAAATAGATATGTATCTGGATATACATGTGTATCTAGCCATGAATTCCATGAAGTCAGAAACAGCGGTGGCTTCGCCATTGGGTCTCCTCATTGGTTCTGTATATCTCAGTGAAGGGAGAGGCTGAGAGCTCTCATGTTCAGCTAGGTTTAGTCCTGGCCTCGAACCCTATACATGCAGTCTTGAAAAGTGCAGACAGGGCACCTTATTAGTTGTTTATTCTGACTTTCTCATTTTACAGGTAAGGAAACCAAGAAAATGAAAGGGATTAAATTATTCAGGACCACATAGCTGACAACATGGGGCTTTTTATTATACAATTTCTTTGAACAACTGAAGATTGAAAAATATGAAACCTACTAAATAGACCCATGTTTTGATTTTTGTTCGTTTATATAGTCTGTGTCATCTTATTGAACATGGTGTATCTCTCTTTTTGTATGGTCTTCATTCTGCAGTAAAATAGGCAGTAGTCTTTCACACTAGCAGTGAAAGAAGGTAGGTGTGGTTAGTTGTTGAGTATTGTTAAAATGTTAAGCCTAGTGGGGACTCTGTGGGCCGAGAGAATAATTTCTCTTTGTCCTTAGGGGTTGGATTACATGCTTGCACGTAGGAAGAATATTTAAGCAGTGAATAGAACTCTTATTTTGGTCTCTAGGTATCCCCCAGGTTCCCTTTTTATTTATTCAATTGATCTTATCTCTTGCTAGAATTTAGGCTCAACAATGTTACTAAATTTAATTTAACCAGCTCTCTTCTTTGCATCTTCAGAGCAGTATTCTGAGACCAAATTTTCTGTTTCTCTGCTTCATCATGGATGTTGCTGACTTTTGTTACTGGTGTGTGTGTGTGTGTGTGTGTGTGTGTGTAAAATGTACAAACATATGTTTTTAAATCTTCAGGGCTTTCACGTTTCAGTCCAGTCACCATTTAGGCATTTATGGAAGGTATTGATAGACACCAAAATACTATTGTCTCTCCTCAAATACTGTATCACCACTATCAGATTTATTCTATATAGCATTTACTTGAGGAGCTCAAAGCAACTTAAAGATTAAAAATTATCAGATATTACTGATATCCCTGCAAATCTATTGTTAAGAGTTGGGCATTGAGATAGATTTAGGAATTTCTACTCTCAGACTGCAGAGTTGTTAAAATTACGATTTTCATAAGAATAAGAGGAATTATAGCTGTTTTTTGTTGGATGCACCCATTTGTTTATTTTTCCACTGAAATAATCTAAAATAATTCGATATATGTTATTCTGGTCTGTTTTAGCATTCTGATGTGAATACTACCTCATTTGTCTATACTATCCACTGTTTATTCCAGTGAGCATTTATATTCAATGTGAATATGGTAGGTATAAATGGTTATAGAAGTACAGATCTTACTCAATTTATGAGGGGGTTACATCCTGATAAATGAATCATAAATGGAAAATATTGTAAGTTGAAAATACATTTAATACACTTAAACTACTAACATCATAGTTTAGCCTAGCCTACTTTAAACGTGCTCAGAGTATTTACATTAGCCTACAATTGGGCAAAATAATCTAACACAAAGCCTCTTTTATAATTAAGTGTTGACTGTCTCATGTAATTCATTGAATACTATACTGAAAGTGAAAAACAGAATGGTTTTATAAGTTGTCTCGTGATCACGTGGCTGACTGGGCGCTGCCGCTTGCCCAGCCTTGCGAGAGTAGCGTCCCATGTGCCGCTAGCCCGGGAAAAGATCAAAATTCAGAGTATCAGATCTACTAAATACGTACCGCTTTCGCGCCATCCTAAAGTCGAACCATCTAAGTTATGGGCTGTCTGTATAATTAGTTTACCTAGTATTGAAGTTAATTCTCTTTCTTTGTACTAATAATTTGCTTTGAGCTCCTACCCCCCCATTCCAGTCTATTAAGCTTTCCAGGTTTCTAGAGTTACAGGACAGTATGTTTTCCATTTAGTTCTTATTAGTAGAAAATAGGATTTTGAGCAGTGATTTCCTATTTCTGAGGTTTGGTTCCTATTTCTTGTGATGTAATGCTTGGATGCCAATAAGAAATAAAATTTAAACCATAGTAAATTATGCATTGAACCAATGTCTGTTCTAATTTCATGTTTACATTTGTGTACATCTTGATCAGTTCTAGTAATTTAAAATAAATAACTGCATGCTTACTAAAATTTACTGGAACTAACAGGCTTTTTATAGGTAGAGTCCTTATTTTGACATCCTTTACAACTAAAGATTATTCACGTTGGCACAGGTAGGGAGAATCATTGGTTAGGAATATATGTATTTAACATGCTTAAAGATTTTATTTAGCTTTATCTTAGAGAAAATGGAATTAGCTATGTAAATTTTCCCGTGGAAGGAAAATTATTGTGGTTTAGAGAAATTGGAAGTGGGAAATTAGAATTATTTTCTGCTGTATTTTTTGCCTTCTAATAAAGCTAGAAATAGAATGTGAGATTAAAGGAAGTATTCACGTTTCAGTCCAGTCACCATTTAGGCATTTATGGAAGGTATTGATAGACACCAAAATACTATTGTCTCTTCATTGCCACATGAACTAAATAAATTGGTGAATTTAACTTAACAAATGAGGCCTGTATGAGTACTGACACACTCCTTTAAATACAAAATGTGGTATGATGGAGAAAGTGAGACTTTGTGGTCAGACCAGAATTTCAATCTGTAACCCTACATAGTTTATTTAATAATACTTCTAAGCCTCAGTATGTACTGAGCCCATAACTTAGATAGTTCGACTTTAGGATGGCGCAAAAGCGGTACATATTTAGTACTCAGGACAGTTCCTTGTTCAGATTAGGGGATTACTAAATTATAGAAAAGGCAAGTATAGAATTTATGCTGATTTTACTTAAAATGCTTTTTCCTCAGATGTGTGGTGGTAGAAATTGGCCAATGCGTTGTAATGTTGTTGGAAGTAAAACCAGAAAGATTTAGTGATAAAAGAGACAAGGACCCAAAATTGTGCGTGATCTTTCAGGAAACTCAAGTTATAGGAAGAGGAGATGGCCAAGAGAGATGCCAGTATTTTTTGTCAACTGTTTGGTTGAGGTACTTTGTAGCAGTTGTAGGTATCCATCAACCTGAACCTTGCTCACTGAAACCAAATTAGCAGTGCTTTCAGAGAAAGTTGAATTCATATTTCAAGAAATCCGGGCTTAGTGAAGCATTGCATTTAATATTTGATTGCCCTGCTTGACTTTGTCTCTTATAATATTACCTTTATTTAGTGTGTTTAGTTCACCAAGCATTTCCATTGTGTGAAATTTCTTTTCAGCTTCAACTAACTACTTAGTTTGGTATCCATTTTCTAATTTTATACAGGAGGAAACTAGGTTAAGTGATCTAGTCTGGGTCATACTGCTGGTAAATTGAAGGAAGAAATAGGACTCACGCCCCTCTTAACTGTCTTTGCTGGAAGAGTTAAGTTCCCATTCTATACAGATCTTTTTCTGGACCTTCTACCTGTCACTTAACTAGCTTGGTGAGTGCTTACTGGGTGGAGGTGAGAGCTTACTATGTAGGGCTAAATGATCAACTCTGAATTCTAGTCACTTTTCTTGGCCATTGAGAAGAATGTAAGGATTATGATTCCTAATAAATACATAATTACCTACTTAAAGATTATGGTCGTGAAAAATAACATTTTATTATCATTCTAATATATACTTGTTTATTAATTTCCCATCTAACTGCCTGACTTTATTAAAGAAAACTTAATATTTGCTTTTGCTTAGGAAGTAATTATTGTCCTGCCAGCCTGATTCCCTGCCCTACCAGTATTTTTAGGACCCGCTAGTTCAACTTTTTCCCCCTAGACAAAAGATTTTAAAATTGAAAACTGACTTGAGGCTATTCAAGGAAGAGCTTCAGTAAGAATTTGATTTGAGGCAAAATGTAATTGGATGACTTTTGCATGTAAGGCATGCATGGTAGCACTATTTTTAGTTATGACAGATGACATTTTATGATTACCAAGTGTAGGCAACTTTTCTTACTCTATATTGGGCCAGAAGTTTTTATTTTGAAGAAAAGATGGTAGAGTACAGAGTTGTTTTCAAATTAAAATTTTAGTTTGATAAGGATGCTGCTCTGAGCACTGCACAAAACACAAAATAAAAAATTTTCAGATTTTTATTTTGGAAATAAAAGTGGGCACCACTGCGGGGAGTAAATCACTTTTTTCTAAACAACCAGAATTTAAGGATCAGCATTATTTTAGTACAGTAGTCCGTAAGCATTTCCCACAGTTATGAGAGGACAGGCACTGTTAAATTAATCTCAGATCTTTAAAAGGAGATTTCATGAATATTTTATAAAAGACTGAAGTTAAGGCTACAGTAGGTTACCTTGCATGATCAACACTTTAGTTTTCAGTATAGGAGACTTGAGGAATCATGAAACATTAATAAGCTTTTCTTGTACAAGCCCTTGGTGTTAATTTTAGTATCTCAAGAATAAAGAGGCCATTAAAGTCTATTCATAAAGAGAATTATTAATTACAGAAGAATCCCAAATTAGCATTATATTTCTTAAAGATGTCCTTTATTTTAATTTGAAAATGGTATAGTTTTAAATTTAAATGTTTCTGTTCCTAAGAATAATCTGGCCACTGTTGAGACAATGCAGCAAATCTTAATGAAGCAGGTAATGGGAGTATAAAGATGAAAGGCTTTCATCAGTCCTTCAGGGTGTAGTAAGAAGAGACAAGCCTATAAAACGATATTTACTGTTTTATAAGTTATCTGAAAGCATTGCTATTTGTTACTGAATAAGTGTAGATATCTGAAAATAGTTTAAATAAAACTAATGTGAAATCCAAAGCACAGAAAAAATTTTTGAATAAATTGAAATTAGTACATGCCTCCAACTTGCATAAAGTATGCATCCATTCTAATCTATCAGTAATATTTATTGAAAATTTATCTGTGGATATGGTAGATAGTAAGGCAACATGCCTCTTGTGGGGTTTACAACCTAGTAGAGAAACATGTTAAAAACAAGAATTTTTTTTAGTTTACTTTTAAATTTTTTTAGGTGTACAGTTCATTGATTTTTAGTATATTCATAAAATTATGCAACCGTCATCATTATCTAATTCCAGGACATTTTTATCCACACCCCCTAAAACTCCATACCCATTAGCAGTCACTCCTCATCTCTACTCCTCCCAACCCCTGACAACCACTAATCTACTTTCTGTCTCTGTAGAGTCACCCATTCTTAGACATCACATATAGAGAGAATCATACAGTGTGTGACCTTTTGTGTCTAGCTTTCATTTAGCATCGTGTTTTTAAGGTTTATCCATGTTGTACCATGTATCAGTGCTTCATTCCTTTTTATGGACCAGTAATATTTCATTGTGTGGATATACTGTATTTTGTTTATCCATTCATCAATTTTTGAACATTTGGGGTTGTTTCCTCTTTTTTGGTTGTTATAAATAATAATGCTGCTATGAACATAAGTTTTTGTGTGAACACAGGTTTTCTAGTCTTCTGGCTGGAAATTCCTAAGAGTATAATTGCTATGTTGTGTGGTAGATCTGTCTTAACTTTTTGCGGAATTGCCATACTGTTTTTCACAGTGACTGAATTTTACATTTCCATCAGCAATGTAAGAGGGTCCCAATCTTTCCACTTCCTGTCAACACTTGCTATTGTCCATCTTTTTAATATTAGCCATTCTAGTGCGTCTGAAGTGGTATCTGATTATGGTTTTGGTCTACATTTCTCTAGTAACTAATGACGTTGAGCATCTTTTCATTGCTTATTGGCCATTTGTATATATTCTTGGAGAAATGTCTGTTCAAACCCTTCTCCCATTTTTGATTGCCTTATTTGTCTTTTTATTGTTGTAAGAGTTTTTTATATACTATGAATACAAGTCTCTTATCAGATGGTTGATTTGTGAATATTTTCTCCCATTCTGTGGGCTGTCTTCTTAATCTTTTGATAGTGTTTTTTGAAGCACAAAATTTTTCATTTTAATTTTGATGAGGTCTAATTTTTTTCTCTTAATGAATGTGCTTTTGGTGTCATATCAAAGAAACTGCTGCCTGATCTAAAGTCATGAAGATGTGCACCTGAATTTTTTTCTTCTAAGAGTTTTATAGTTTAAGTTTTTCAGGTCTGTGATTCATTTTGAGTTAGTTTTTAGTATGGTGGAAGGTAGGAGTCCAACTTCATTTATTTTGCAGTTGTATACCCTGTTGTCCCAGAACCATTTGTGAAAAATTTCCCCCCATTGAATTGTCTTGACACCCTTGTTGAAATCAACTGACTGTGAATGTGTTTATTTCTGTATTGTTAATTTTATTACATTGATCCATTGATCTGTTGTCCATCCTGTGCAACTACAAGACGGCCTTGATTATTGTAGCTTTGTAGGAAGTTTTGGAAAAAGGAAGTGTGCCTTCTCCATGTTTGTGGTTCTTTTTCAAGATTGTTTTGGCTATTCTGGATACCTTGTGTTTTTCCATACAAAGTCTACAATTGGCTTGTCAATTTCTGTTAAAGGCAGCTAGGGTTTTGATAGAGATTGTATTGTATGTATATCAGTTTGAGGGGTATTACCATCTTTTTTTTTTTTTTTAAGATTTTATTTATTTGAGAGAGAGAATGAGACAGCATGAGAGAGGGGAGGGTCAGAGGGAGAAGCAGACTCCCTGCTGAGCAGGGAGCCTGATGTGGGACTCGATCCTGGGACTCCAGGATTATGACCTGAGCCGAAGGCAGTCGCTTAACCAACTGAGCCACCCAGGTGCCCGAGGGGTATTACCATCTTAATAATAATGCCTTCTAATCCATAAACACAAGATGCCTTTTTTTTTTTTTTTTTTAATCTTTTTATTTGACATAGACACAGCAAGAGAGGGAACACGAGCAGGGGGAGTGGGAGAGGGAGAAGCAGGCTTCCCGTGGAGCAGGGAGCCCGATGCGGGGCTCAATCCCAGGACCCTGGGACCATGACCTGAGCCGAAGGCAGATGCTCAATGACTGACACCCAGGCGCCCCACGAGATGTCTTTTCCATTTATTTAAGTCTTCTTTAACTTATTTCAACAATATTTTTGTGGTTTTTAGTTTCTAAGTCTTGGGGGTTTTTTCACTTTGTTTTTAAGTATTCTTTTTGATGTTATTTTAAGTGGAATTATTTTCTTAATTCATTGTCAGACTGTTCATTGCTTTTATAGAAATAAGATGGATTTTTGTATATTAATTTAATCTTCTGTCCTGCAACCTTTCTGGACTTGTTTATTTTAGTAGCTGTTTTGTGGATTCCTTTGGATCTTATATATACAAGATCGTGTTATCTGCAAATAGAGATAGTTTAAGTTCTTCCTTTATGATCAGGATGTCTTTTCTTTCTTTTTCTTGCCTAATTGCTGTACCTCATACCTCCAGGACAGTGTTGATTAGTGGAGAGGGTGGGTATCTTTGTCTTGTTCCTGGCCTCAGGGGGAAAGCTTTCAGCATTAAGCATGATGTTAGCTGTGGGTTTTTTGTATACCCTTTGTCAGCATGAAGACATTCTATTACTAGTTTGTTGAGAGTTTTTATAATGAAAGGGTGTTGGATTTCGTCAGATGCTTTTTCTGTGACTATTTTGATGATCATGCAGTTTTTGACCTTAATTCTATTAATATGGTGTATTATATTGACTGAAACATATTTCATATGTTGAGCCAATTTTGCATTTCTGAGATAAATACCACTTGGCCATGGTATCTAATGCTTTTTATGTGTTGCTGGATCCAGTTTGCTTGTATTTTGTTGAGGGTTATTGTGTCTGTATTAATAAGGGATATTGGTTTGTAGTTTTCTTGCAATGTCTTTGCCTGATTTTGATAGCAGGATTGAATATCTAAATTAATTAATGGATATAAATCTCTTGATGAATATTAGAAGCCACAGCATTTGAATATATTTCTCAGGGTTTTATTAAAACTTAATGACTACTCCCCTCTAATTGAGAATAAACAATCCTGGAATCTTCCAAAATTTCTTCATTAAAACCAATTTAAGGAATCTGAGAGACTAGAAATATTGGAGACTGTTAATTAGGGTGGCAACCCTGTTTGCTAATATTTTTATAATGTAATATTTTTCCATCCTTGCAGCTTCATTAACAATCTTTTAAATTTCTTTACATAAAAATACTGAAATCCTTCTATATTTTGCACAATGACTTTGGTAACAGTGTAGATTGCCTCTCAGACCTCCCTGTTCTGGCATATATTAATTTTGTCTTATGAATGACCTACATTACCTAGTCGTCTTATCTCTCTTGGCTCTTCTTCCCTTTATTCCTCCTGAGTGCTTTAAGCTCTGTGGCTCCACCAGAGCATTCCTAAGGCTTGTTTCAACAAGGCTTTCAAGATATCAGCTTTTAGTATTCTTGTATAGGTTTTGCATATGTTTATGTAATATGTGTAGCTTACATTTGTGATTTTCAGAGGTCTTCCATTTATTGAAAAGACCTTATTCTTAGGAATCATATGAAAGGCAGAAAGAAATAGTAGGTTAGGGTTTACTGTACCCTCGTGCAGTTAAATTTATTTTAGGCTGTGATCACTGATTACTACTGGACCTTATATATGGATATTCCTGTATCATCAACTTTGGGGAAATTGAGTTGCACCAGTTACCAACTTAATTATATACTGTTAAAATTTAACTATCACCTGGATTTAAATATTTATTAAGCTAACATACATTATATTCTCCTCCCCATAGGAAAACCTATTGGGAAACCACACTTGTGTTATAAGGTTCTTTAGCGATAATGAACAGGAATGGAAAGGGTGAATTTTTTTTTAAGTTTAATAGTAATTCATGTTTGCCATGGGGGGGGGGTGAGAGACAATTTCAAATGGCATAGAAAGAAATAAAGAAGCAAGTTAAACTCATCTATTACCCTTACTACCCAGAGGTACAAACCGTGTTTACTAGATATCCTTTCAAACTTCATGGTTATCCTAAGTTTTTAAAATCTGACTATATGAATCTTTTTGTAACATTTTGTTTTTATTTATCAATATGGACGTGTTTCTTTGGTAATAGAGATCTACATCACTGTCCTTACTGGCTACATAGTGTTCTTTTGCATGGATATATTTTCTAATTTTACTTAATTAGATTCACATAGCTTTTAAAAGATTTTTTTTTCACAACTCGATTATAGTTTTCAACTGTGGGAAAATAGCTTCAGGTATATTGGAATAGAGCTCTTTCCTCCTTTTTGGATTTAACTCTAGGTTAAGTATTCACATTAAAATTTGTGTCTCATTAATTAACCTATCTTGTTAGTTTTACCTTGACTTTCTTGGCCTTTGTGATTCATCTCACATATGGTGATTATCTGCCAACACTCTGCCTATTCACTATGGATGCAAATGTGTGACATTTTGAAGAACATTAATGTGCTGAACCTTCAATTTGGCATCATACATGGGGCATATGAGTTTTATCAATAGGGAGCCTGTGTTGAAATCCATGATCTATCACTTACTAATTAAGTGATCTGAGTCCAGTCGTGTCAGAACTGGTTCTCACTTTCTTGTCTGAAAGCCGGCCTCTTAGGGTTTTAATAATTGAAAGAGATAATGTTATATAGTCTATAAACAGTATTTGGCACAATGTGAGTACCTGGTAAATACTGACTCAGGAAATAAAGGGAGGTGTGGAGAATGTAGATCAGCAACCTGGAAAAGATTTCTGAAACATCTGTCAGGCTTAAAAGGTGTGTAGCTTCTCAGTCTTTTTTTTTTTCTTTTTAAGCTTCTATCATACTGTGACCATAATGATATAATTTATAACTGCTAGAAAAATTGTAGGAATATGAGTTTTTGTTTTCCTAAAGTTTTAATAATGTTTGACACTTAAGAAGGCGTTTTTTAGTAAGGTTCATTTCAAAAGACTGGTATGATTTAAGCCCTTCTCCCCTTAAAAAAATCTAGAACTAAAAAGGAAGGAGTTATTTTAAAATTTATATTTGGCACAGATAATACAGCAATAAAATCTCATTAATACAGATCCACTGATTGGGAATTTGAATGCAGGACTGATTGTGTATCTTTGTACTGACTGTGTGTTAGTTTCTGAAGGGGAAGGAAAAATCATTTATCTAATGCCCTGATTACTGATGATAAAACTGAGGTCCAGAGAAGTTGGGAGCCTCATCCAGAGTTTTATAGTTGCAGAGTCAGTACTAGGTTATGGGTCTGTTGAATCCTAGAGCCACTGGAAATTTCTTCCACCATATCTATATAGAAATTATAGACCAGTTATAAATAATTCTTATCTAGTCATTGAAACTGTCCAGACAATAACTCATATGTTAGGTAATTAGGTTAGTCATGTATGTTGTACATCTCAAGTCTGAAGGCATTCCTTTTATAATCAGGTCTTATTGAATAGGTTTTCATGATGGTAAGGAATAGAGAAGATATCTGCATTTATTTTAATTTATTACCAGTAGTGATTTCAAAGGTTAATAAATGTTTTGGAACACTTAGAGAACCATACATTTTTAAAGGCAGCGTTTGTTCATGTAAAAATGTGAGGTGTGCTTTACTTTGCTGCTGCTTCTCGGTTGTCGACTTTTTGTTCTGCATTAGTGAAATCTTAGGTAAGTTGGAAAATCCTTTTCCACGTGGCTTCTGAAGTGACATGTTTATAACAGCAGTATGATTTGTTAACTTGCAAGTTAATCATGAGGTTGAAATTTTCTTTTCTTTTTCTTTACATTTAACACCTCGCTAAGAATGGTGATAGTGACTGCGATGGTCATAACAACAAATAACAGCCCTGACATTTATTAAGAATTTATTATATGCTGTGCACTGTATTAAATGCAGTATATTCGTTATCTTATTAAAGAAAAATTTTGTTAATTTTCTCCCTTAATCCTCATAGTATCTCAGTAGGATCATTCCTGTTTGCATAGAATATGTAGAATATAGAATGTGTGTTCTCTAGATACAGAAACTGAGGTACAGAGAGATTTAGTGACTTGCTTGAGGTCACATAGCGAGTAAGTTATGGAGCCAGTTGTTGAGTGCAGGTGACCCAACACCAGACTCTAAGTGCTTTGTTTCGAGCAGCGGGGAGTCTCACAGGAAGGAATTACTTTACCAAGAGCAATCTTCATCATTGCTTCCCCCACCCTCTCAGGTACCCTGTTTAAAAAAACAAACAAAACTACATTAATTAGGAGAACCCTTGCTAGCAGAGGCTTATAATGAGACCTGCATCTTTACGTTTTCTAGATCTACCCATTCTTTAGGACCCAGCTCAACTTCTATCTTTTTCACAGTCTTTAAAAGTTTCCTCCAGTTTTTTTCTTTTTCTGAATTCTCATGATGGTGCAACAGTTATTTTATAATTTTTTTGTCATTGTTTTTACGTGTCACTGTCTTCCTAGAATTGTAGTGTATTAGAGTTGGACAGGGCCTTAAAGAAAAGTCCACATCCCCGTTTTCAGGTTTTTAATTCATTTTACTAGGTTGAGTTTCTTGAAAGGTATCAGCTCAGTAAATGTTTGCTAAATGTCACAAAACTATTAGCATCGCTTGCTGTCTCTTATTCAATATGACGTTATTCATGATGTCATTTGAATAGCATAGATACACTGCTTCACGTTCTGGTTATTTCTCAGTTGTGCTACTATATTGGTACAATAGTAGGATCTAGTTGAATAGAACAAAACTAAGGTAGATGTTTTAGGCAGGGTTGGAACGAACTTGAGATAGGGGAAAATGTGAATAAGAATTGAAATTAGAGGTTGAACACAAAACTGTAAATCATAAAATGTTAAATTAATAGCACTTAGGGGCGCCTGGGTGGCTCAGATGGTTAAGCGTGTGCCTTTGGCTCGGGTCATGATCCCGGGGTCCTGGGATCGAGCCCCGCGTTGGGCTCCCTGCTTGGCAGGGAGCCTGCACCTCCCTCTCCTTCTACTGCTCCCCCTGCTTGTGCTCTCTCACTCTCTCTGTCAAATAAATAAAATCTTTAAAAGAAATAGCATTTAAATCAAATCATAGGAGAATAGAATAAGTGTATACTAAACATAATAAATGTTGAGCCCCTGTTGTGTGTCAGACACTCCAACATTTTACATTTCACATACATAGTTTTCCCCGCGGAAGTACCCCTAACAGTAAAGGAAAGTTACATACCTTAGAGAACCTCAAGGCCAGAGCAGCCCCTGGAAATGTGGTTTTTCTTTGTTACCTTTTTTATCTTAAAAATTAACAGGTATTTAAGATTGTACTCAAGAATATGCCCATACTTATGTTACTATAAGGATACTAACCTCCCCCAGTTCCCCAGTTGTTCACAATCCAGAGAGAGACAAATTACGTTTAGCCTGTGAATTCAAGAACCCTTTGGCACACTGCAGAATTCTTTGTGTGTTGTACATAACCTGACCTTAAGACCGCAGGCCTATGGATATTTGATCGCCACAGAGGCTCTGTGACCATAGGCCAAGAGCAAACTTGCTAAGTTTGGCTTTGTCGGATTCCTTACTATTAAACATTATACAAACAGTGTAACAAATTTAGTTCTTCTCGTTTTCTTTGACACCTACATTTTTATAGCATTTTATTTATCTACTCTCAAAGAGAAGTAGCTTTTCAGGTAATCTAAAGGCTGTTTCCCTTTGGCTTTGGCTTTGTAGGAAATTTTTGTTTTAATGATAGCCAGGTTAGGTTACAGTTTCATTATGTTTCTCGAAGAGAGGTCTCTTAAAAGCAGAGCTGTAGAATTCCTATGTGTAGTTTTTCATAGTTTTATTGCTTAACATTTTTTTTGAATTAGTGGTTTTTCTGCAAATAAATGTTTTTACATCATTGAAGTATCATTTCAGTGAGTGTGTGTTGAGATTTTTTTATATTATTTGTATTTATATCATGCAATGAACAAAGCTGGAAGCCCTCAAGATGATTTTTAAGAAAATTGTTTTGGATTAGAAGTCTGCTATACTGGGCTTGAGAGATTGAACAATCTTGTATATTGTATAGCCAGACTGATTTGGACATGAAGGAAACAGATTTGCATGAGGGAAATTTATGGTAAATAGATGCAGGTCTGATTCTAATTTACAGTTTAGAATGGGTTTAAAATGCAGCTTACAAAGTTAATCTTTCTGTAACACTTCAGGTTTTGGTTTTACCTTAGAGACATTTTTTTTTTTTTGTAGGTGGAGCAAATATAAATGTGCCAAATCGAAATGGATAAAATAATGTTCTAATTTCAGATTTCTCCTTTTCTAATTTTTAGTGGTTGACCTCCTCTACTGGAGAGACATGAAGAAGACGGGAGTAGTGTTTGGCGCCAGCTTATTCCTGCTGCTCTCACTGACAGTATTCAGCATTGTGAGTGTAACGGCCTACATTGTCTTGGCCCTGCTCTCTGTGACTATCAGCTTTAGGATATATAAGGGTGTGATCCAAGCTATCCAGAAATCAGATGAAGGCCACCCATTCAGGTGAGATGTCTGGAAAACAAGGCACACACTGGCAACACCATAAACAGGATTAGTATTAAGACTTCATTCTATAGAGTTACAGGCATGCATTTTTTTACTGCTTAAAGATAATTGCAGATTTTTGCTGAAAAGCTATACCAAAAGCATCAGCTTTTGAGATTTTTTAGATTAAAGGTAATTTCATGGGCTCATGATGGAAAAATACTGGGTTTGTGTGTCATTAGCCTAACTCGGCTATGTGTTAGTAATATTTATGGAAACTAGGTATTGGTTATCTAATTTTACTTTAATGGGAACTATATCTTTTTAACATGGTTAGGATTGGTGAAAGTTCTGTTTTCTTTATTGCTTACTTTTTATGCTGATATTTAAATACCTTTCTTACCACTAGTATGTGCATATTTTTCTATAATGCTATCTTGTCATGCCCATGTGTTCTCTTGCCCTTCCTTCTCTGTCTAGTTTCCTCCTCTTGTTCCCTGAGGCGTACCTTTGTATTGTCTTGTTATCCTTTGATGAGTGTCTGTATGGCCACTCCTCATCTCGAAACGATCATCTGCCCTTAACTTTTTTTTTTTTTTAAGGTTTTATTTATTTGACAGAAAGACAGCCAGAGAGGGAACACAAGCAGGGGGAGTGGGAGAGGGAGAAGCAGGCTTCCCGCGGAGCAGGGAGCCCGATGCGGGGCTCGATCCCAGGACCCCGGGATCATGACCTGAGCCGAAGGCTGACACTTGACTGAGCCACCCAGGCGCCCCCATCTGCCCTTAACTTTTATGAGTACACTGTCACATCACATATCTAATTGGTAATGGGACATACCTCAGTTTGGGTCTTCTGCCCTAACTTCAGACTCAGCATGTATTTCCCCCCAGTTTTAAAAAATTGAGATAAAATGCATGTATTATAAAATTCAGTGGTTTTTAGTATGTTCTCAGAATTGTACAATCATCACCATCTAACTCTAGATATTCTCATCACACCAAAAAGACATTTTCTACCCATTGGTAGTTATTTCCCACCCACTCTCTGACAACCACTAACTTATCATGTCTGTAAATGAACATTTTTTCTCAAACTTGTCAACTTCTATCAGTAACACCACTACTATCCTCATTTCAGGCTCCCAATTTTGATGTTATCTTTTTTCCCATCTCATGTAAAGAAGATAACTAAGTTGTGTTGTTTTCTCCTGCTTCCTCAGTGTAGACCACAAGTTCATGAACTATAGCCAGGGACCAAATCCAGTCTGCTGCCTGCTTTTGTCAATAAAGTTTTATTAGAACACAGGCATACTCAGTCATTTAGCTGTTTTCATCATGCTGTAATAGCAGAGTTAAGTAGTTGTGACAGAGACTATATGGACTTCAAAGCCTAAAATACTTCCTCATCACCCTTTACAGAAAAAGTGTCTACGCTGGCTGGACTTCACTTGTTACCAAATTGGGTTCTGGTTACCTTGGTTTACTTCAGCTTTTATAGATGTTGTCACATTTTCCTCAGATATTAATTTTATTATATTTTTAGGCATATGGGCTTTCTGTTCACTACAGGATCAAGTCCAAATATCTTTGTCTCTCATTCACCCCTTGTAGAGTTTTGTTTGTGCCCATTTGTGCTGCCTTTTTAGCTTCTCAGATGACCTCATCTATTAGACTTTTTATTTGGTTCTGTGTTTGATTTCAAGATGTAACTTTTTGAAGAAGGTTTCCCTAACACTGGCTCCAGATGATCTGAGGGTTCATTTCCTATTGCACTAAGTATGGCTTTGAAATGTTCTCTGATTGTTTTGTATATAGACATCATTTTTTTCTCTCAAATAGATTTTGAATATTTTAAAACTATGTTGGCAAGGCAAGTATCCGTGGGCATGAATGAGTATGTAACTACTGAGAACATTATCTAGTTGATATTAATGGGTAAATGTAAACTGATTTTCAGACTTTACAAGAAAAGATCTGTTTTGTTTATTGTAAAGATTGGTTATTTTGTTCTAGCTCTCTTCATATTGGTGAAGTAATGATGCTACCTCAGTTTGGGAGAGAGACCAACATTTATGAATGGCTCTTATGTCCTTGGCCTTTTATGTACAGACTTAATTTTCATAACCACTCAATGAGACAGATGGTATTAGTCCATTCCACAGAGAGGGAAACATACTTGAGGTTCAGTAACTTGAAAATGCAGCTGCAAAATGGCAGAGCTATATCCTATAGAGGAATATAATTTTGAATTATATTCAAAATATAATGGGCTGATTGGGTGTGCTATGACTAGAGATGGGAGGAGAGCATTGTGGATTGGGAAAACAGTATGATGAACAAAGGAAGTAAGATTAAAAAATGTTTGATGAATGGCTCATATTTGGCTGCAACATAGTGAGTAGTGAGAAATCAGTTTGGAAAGATTGAGGAGGGCTCTGGTTGCAAAGTTGGAACCATAGAATCACAGAATGTTTGAGGCTGAAGAGATTTAAGAAGGTCTGTTTCTCTAATTTTATAGAGTGGGAACCATGACCCTGAGAAGTCAAATGACTTTGCAAGGTTACACAGCTAGATAGTAGCAGGTCTTCTAACTCCTACCTGAGTTGAATCTAAGTAGCACTATCTAGGAAAATTTAAATAAAACTAATCTAGCATTGGTTGAAGGAATGGATTAGGATGCAGACAGATTAGCAATTGGTTTGGAGAAAGAATGTTCCAGTTTTTAAATAATGAACACTTAGAGAGCATAGTGAATAAAAATGAGACATATTTGGGACATATTACAGAACTAAACTATGGGACAGGGAGTTATGAGAGGACTGTTCTTTCCAGTGTGAGTAACTAGTGTCCACCAACATCGGAGAGTGATGAAGAGAGACTGGGTTATAAGGAGCTACTTCCAACGATAGAAAAGAATGCTTAGTATTTCTGAGTTGGTTCTTCTCTACCAAGATAAAATGGCTTCTTTGAAACAGTAACTAATGAAATAGTTCCTTGCATTCCTGCACATGACTTTTCTTCTTCATTATAGTTGTTTTCTTAAATAGAACGATTCCAGCTGTCTTAGTATAGATTAGGGCAGCTACATGGGCAGTAACTATTACATTTTACTGGCATTAGCACCATACTTTTGGCAGCCATTTCACAGTCTGGGCCCCTACATATTGGGCAGTTTCCCCTAAAACTTAGGCTGAGAGAGTGTAGGATTTGGGAACGAATAGGATCTTTGTTAGGAAAATCTAATGAGACAGCCTAATGTCAGCGTGAAGAGAAAAAACCAAATCCATAATAATAACTTCCATTTATCGAGTGCTTCTTTGTGCCCACTTGTAGTAAGCACTCTACTCCTTGAATCCTCACGATAGTAACTTTGCAAAGTTAACAGACAAGTGGCGGAGCTTAAGATTCAAGCCCAGCTCAGTCTAACTTCAAAGCAAATGATTTTTTTCTGCGCTCATCAGCTGACCCTGTGCATGTCAATGAAATACGCATTGATTGGTGAATTTTTACATTGTGCTTAATTTGGAAACAGTAGGTTTTTATAGTAAAATATTTTATTAATGTCTTCTTTTACAGATACATGCTTGCTGATTGACAGACATCCAGGGAGAATCACTCTGATCAGTGACCGTTAGGATGTGTTTTGTTTTCCAGGGCATACTTAGAATCTGAAGTCGCTATATCTGAGGAGTTGGTTCAGAAATACAGTAACTCTGCTCTTGGTCATGTGAACTGCACGATAAAAGAACTCAGACGCCTCTTTTTAGTTGATGATTTAGTTGATTCTCTGAAGGTAAGTTTATTTGCTTCTCATTTTTGATATACCCAGAATTTAATATCAGAAGATAATAACAAATGATTTGTTATGTTCCAGTTTTTACAGGTTTTAAAGTCTCCACATGTCTATAGTCAAAACTTCTTTGTTCTTTCAGATTTTATCATCCTCTATATACAGTCCTATGTGTACACAGTTATGTGTGGAAATACTTGGCAAAAGCTAGAGGAGCATGAAAATGTTAGAGAAGGCCTGATTAAATATTATAAACACCTTTTAAGTCTGTTTTGCACAGATACTTGAAAAAAAAGATGAGGACATTTTATGAATAAATTACTTCTCTAAGATGAAGAATTTCATTTTGCTGTTAAATCTCAATTTTTAATTTCTTTTGAAAATTACCTTAGATGCTCAGGTTTTTTTTTTTAAAGCAGGTATTTTATTCATGATGAAACTAGCATAAATGAGAAAAACTGAACTTGATAAATTTTTGCCTTGAGTGGCTTTTATATATGTGACCTTTGGTTAACAGATGTGGCACATAATGAGGCAGATTTACTTCCTGAAACACTTTATTTTTATGAAATTTTCTTATTTTTTTAAAAAAATTCTTTTTTCTTAATATTTCTTAATATTGACTTGCATTCGAATTACATTTTACTACTTTACTACTTATGGATTAGGAGTACTTTTGAAAAGAAAATTTATTTGAATGGTTTTCTTGAGTAGTGTTTTTTGGCAAACCCAGAGCTCAAGGAAAGCTGCTTGGTGACTTGCACACATGGTGATTCATTCAGGGCTCCGAATAAGGAACAGGTACTTCAACATATTAACACATAGAATGAACTTTGCATTTAGGTCTCAAAATCTGTTGAAGCAAAAGAATAAGGCAGGCTGTGTCTTTTTCTCCCTGTGCAATGGTGTTGGTATGAAGCATTTGGTAATTCAGTTGCACGTTCTGATAATATACACAAAGAGTCTTCCTTGATAAACCTGGTGGTCCTGTTGCTTGGGAGACTTTAGTTCAACCTTTTCTTTTTTCTTTCTTTTTTCTTTCCTGTCCTGGGGTACCTGGGATACCTCCAAAGTCAATAAACTTTTTCTTTTTACCTTTTGACCCTCTTTAAAATTAATTCAAATAAAAAATTGACCCCCTTTAATTAAAATTAAATCTTAATGTCATTGTGTCTGAGTAGTACAAATTCCATCTGTTTGTTATCACTGAATAAGGGTATTATAGAAACAGGGTACTTGCTTAAAATGTCTCATTGACAAAAGCTAACAAAAATCTTAACACTCTTGACTCTTTATAAAAATGACTTAGTATTCCCTTTCTATAGTTAGTTCCTTAAGCATTTACCACTCTTATTCCCCCATAGTTTTTGTATATACAGAGTGGTTTTGTTTTTGTTTTTTTAAAGACAGTGATTCCTCCTGACTCTATTACTTTTTGCCTTTTAGCCGTAACAGCCAGTAGAATGATAGATTCTCTCTCCCTAAAGCAAGCAAAAAAAGGTTTTTTTCAGTTCATTCTTTTTTTACTTTTTCAATGTAAAGAAGAAACGATTTGCCCTATTAGACTGATTTATTTCCTTATATTTAGAGTCTCAATCTCTTGAAAGTTTGCTAATAAATAGCCCTGGTGTCTCCAGTTTCCAGATGAATTACTTTGATTTTGTATGATTCATCATTAGGAAAATGGACACCACCCTAAACTCAAGAAAATGCAGTGGAGTCTCATAAGTTTTTAAATGTAGAAAATATACATGGTATCAAGCTCTGTGGTGTATTTAAAATAATAGCTTTTAAACAAAAATTTTCATTGAAAGAGGTTTCTCTATAACTTGCTATCTTCATAAATTTGGTGCCCTCACATTTATATAATCTACATTTCTAGATTCTGGGTCGTAGTTACCACTACTTCTATTAGAAACCTTCTTCCTCAGAAAGTGAAAATTTTAGAGCCACTATTCTTAGCATGTGAAACTTTTTCTTCTTGCTTATTCCCTTTTTTTGATAGTGATTTAAAAAAATCACATAATCAAATGTGATTTCAAACAAACAAACTCCAAGGGTCCTGAGGCATCAGGCCTGCTGAAAAAGACCCGATGTGACATGGTGGTTATCACTGTGTCTGGCCTCAGTCTCCTTTTGGTGGTTGACTTGGACAAATAAGACATGTTTTACAGATTTCTCCTTTTAAATTCTTGTGTAAAAGTTCCATTTGTTTTGCTCCTTTGCAATTAAGTACAAGCTTCTAGGTCCTAGAGAAGATTGCAAGTGTCCACAGATGGAGCCAATGATACATTTCCCAAAGGATTAATTTTAGTCAAACATTATGGGCAAAATCTCTGACAAAATATTTCTAATTCCATTCAGTAGAACTTATTTCACATGTTAATATAAAATTTCACTGCAGCCAAATGTTTTGTCCAGTCCTCAGGATTTGTTTTAAAGGTTCTATTTTTTAAAGTGGGTTTGTTCTACTGAGTGCCAGACATCAGGTGGGGGGAGGAGAATGAAGGAAAGGAAAGGAAAGAGGAATGTCCTCTAGTAGAATTAAGTTGCAAAAGCCATGTATATAGCCTTTTCTTGGGAGTCTGGTGTACTTTATTAGTCTCTGAGAAGTCAGAAAGAGGCAGGATA
Source organism: Mirounga leonina (assembly GCF_011800145.1). Classification (NCBI taxonomy): domain Eukaryota; kingdom Metazoa; phylum Chordata; class Mammalia; order Carnivora; family Phocidae; genus Mirounga; species Mirounga leonina. The sequence goes on from NW_023270305.1 coordinate 57,836,962, forward strand.
ATGCTGTTTAATCCAGTGATATCTGTTAACCTTGTCTTAAATAATACCCATGAGTACCAGAAAATTAGTATATGGTAGTTGAGTATATTTAGACCCCGAGTTAAGGTTTAATTCTGTTTCTGTGATTGGTCTTCTGTGTAAGGGATCTTTGATAGGGTTCATTTATTTTAAAACAGTGGTTCTCCGTCTTGGCTGTACACTGGAACCACCTGATAACTGTGAAGGGTGAAAGAGAAGGAATGGGGGGCCCTTCTCCTAAAATTGTGATTTAACTTTTCTGGGGATACTGCTGGGAGAATCACTTTTTTAAAAGTTGTGGCATTAAGCTATAAACCCCAGCCTATGGTTTTTTCCCCCGCTCCCACCTCCCACTCACCACCCCCCGCACTGTAATAGGCATGGGACGGTCCCTGCTGGGCTCAGGTTTGGAGCTTCTTGAATAAGGCTCCAAGTTTGATTAGAGGGATCCTGCCTTTTGAAACCTCAAATCTCAAGGGAAAAAAAAAATCGAATAATTTTATCAGATACCAAGACCAGGTATTTTAGGCAGAGGTTCTTATTTTTCTGTAATACAGCTTTGGGTGATAAAGACCAGATTCTGTATGAGTGTAGTTGTGTGACTTTCAGTGAAAATACATGTTAAAATTATAAGAGAACTACCAGTGATAGTTGCCTGCACATCAGGCAATCCTTATGCTCCAGAATACAATCTTAAATCTGAAAGTGAGCCTAAAAGGTCTGAACTCCAGAAATAGCTGACCCAGAAGAACATTAAAATCTAGCTCCTGGGCTCTTATGTGGTTATTAACATACACATTTTGACAGTTTCTGCTTTCTCCGGCTCACAAAAAAATTAGAAGGGAAATGGGCTAGGGAAAATGTAGGCAATCAAAGCGATACTAATGAATGAGGCTGAAGATTTCAAAAAGGGCAAAGAATTTTCTTTAAAAATGCAGGAAATGTTTGAAAATGTCAGAATTGCCAGAGTAATGTCTGAAATTGTTATGCACGCTTCCTCCATTTTCCTTAAAATGTTGCCCCCGGTTGTTGAGACATCATCTAATAAAAATCTGCAGAGCTTTTTAATTAGGTGTTCAATACACAGTTAAAGTTTAATTCCCTATTCCCCTGGGACAAAAGGCCAACAAGACATGGCCCTTGCTCACTTTAAGTATTTATTAGACCTTCCTTGTACTTTGGTCCTTTTTCCTCCTCTCTCGTTATTGTCCAAAGAGAGATGATCTCTGATTTCCTTGTGAGTATATGCATTGGCTATAATGTCACAGAATAGTTGCCATGTAGCATAGAGTTTGTAGGTCCAAAATGCAAGTTGCTTGTTTTGTTTCTTTGAAGTGTGTATTCTTTGCCTCTTAATGATAGCATGCACATTCCTGACAAATTCCCGCTAATAATGGTTAGTTACTCTGTAGGTGATTTTACCTAAGTACAGCAGAGCAGATTGATTCTGGAGTCAGAAAAACCTGAGATCACTGTGACCTCTGGTCTGGCAATTTGCTTAATTGTTCTTTGTCTTGGTTTGCTCTTCTGTAGGGCTAGTAATAGTACTTCTGTCATTGTGATGAGATTCACTGACCTAATATTATTTGCAAAAAAAAAAAAATGTTGCTTTTATTATATAATGGTTCCAGTAATTATGCAATTGCTAAATGCATGTCGTTAACTACCATTCCTTTCTCCTCTCATGCTATATTCTATGGAAAACCTTACCTAGCATTTTTGTTAATCCTTAAAGTGTTAAATTTTCTCCAGATTGCAGTATTTAAAAGTTCTATGATAACACATAAAAATGTGAATTTCTGGTTTCTCTCTTAAAATGGGAAATTTTGGCTACGTTGGCCTGGAATACTTGCATGGCAGCAGTCTGTGGAGCTGGATCCTACATGCCTCCGTGAGAGGGAGAATACGTATGTCTGTTTGCCTCAGTCCTTAGTCAGGCTCCTTCATGAATTTAAGGTGCCCGCCTGGTCCCACAGACATTTAGTCTTTCCTCTGTTCCTTTCTTTGCCTTTGGGTAGTGTAGCTTTTAGGCAGAGTGTCCCCCAAGAGGCAAGTCCAGTGACATTTGAGTCCCTTAGATGAGCTAGGTGTGAAGTCTTGGGCTTCTCTCCTTGTGGGTTTGGAGTACGGCCTTGTGGGTGACTTAATGATCAAATTAGGACTTTTTAGCTTGTATGTGTTAGTATCGGAATTCTGTCAGGACAAAGGTATCCTTATTGCCAAAGCAATTTCTTCTAAAATGTAGAAGGTTGACGCTTTTCCCTTTAGACTTGTGGGTGGTGATGGATGAAAACATGAAAATGTTCTATAGCAGACTTGCTTAAGCACCAGAAGTTATAATTAGCTTCTGCAATAGGAGTCTGTAAAACTCTGTGAGAAGGAAAAGGCTTGCTAACTGGAGTCATGCTTCAAACCTTTCTACCATAGCAGTTGCTGAGACCAGGGCAGTATTTAATTTTTGATTTTCAACTGGCAGGTGTTAGGAATGCTTGGCATTGGTCACTTGAACATTAAATTCAGTTGTAGGGGTAACCAGAGGTTGCTATTTGTAGAACTGACAGTTGGTGGAGGAATCCATCGTGTGTTCCTAACCTGCAGTAAATGTGCTTATTAGAGTTGAGCATCTTAATTACTGCTTGGTACTCAGCTCATAGTAGACAATCAGATTTTGTTGAATGAATGACTATATGGAGGAATATATGCTTTAGTTCAAGGGTCTGCAAACTACTGCGCCTGGCCATGGCCTGTTTTGGTATAGCCTGGGAGCTAAGAATGGTTTTTAAATTTTTTAAAGGATAATATTCAAAAATTTTTCAGAGATAACATTCAAAGGATATGTGAGAGACCCGTAAAACCAGACATGGTTATTATCTTACTGTCTTGATAGGAAAGGTTTGCTAATCCCTGCTTTAGGGGATGGAGGTGCTGACTCCACTCCACGCTCCTTTTCATTTATACCATGTTGTATGTACCTGACTAATCAGTGGAGACGGTGCCGTTGTATTGTGTTACCTACTAATCAGGGCAGAGCTAATGCAACACACATGAAGGCCTTTAATAGAAAGCGAAGGAATTACTGATTAAGAATAATAAAATCCAGACTGACTTTAAGTCTTCCAAGAACTGCTTCGAACATGTCATCGAGTCTGTACTATATGAGGTCAACCAAATTTTAGAACTGGAAGAAAACTCTGAAAACTTCTTGTCCAACCCTTCATGAATAAGGTATACAGAGGAAATAAAGGACTTCTCAAAATGAAATCCCTTTTTAGAACAGCCTTTCCCTAGCTGCTTTGTTGGATGATTTAAAAAACAAAACAGAAAACAAAAACCAAACTAGATTTTAAGAGCCTAACCTCTAAAGTAGGAAAGTTTGGTTAGTTCCCTGCAGTTCCCCGCCCCTCGAGGGGACAGTGAAAGCTGACCCGAGGCAGGGTATTCAACCTGTCTGTCCTGGAGTTGTCTCCATCAGCTGTGGTAATATTCCTACATCCCCAAGTTGTTAAGAGGAATAAATGAGTTCACGTTTGTAAAGCATTTAAAGCAGTGCCTGGCACTAATATAGTAAGAACTATATTGGTGTTTGTTAAATACAGAAGGCAGTGGCTAAAAGAATATTAATGGTCAGTTTTATTAACGAGTATATGAGATTGAGGCATCCTGATTTCCAGGGTTAACTATTAAAACATATATCACTGTGCAGACAATGCCTCTGATCCTTAATAAAATATTACAGGTGGTATTTTTGGTACCTGAAACCCCTTCTCTCTGATCGTAAATATTCCCTGCCTCGTTGTTGCTTATTCAGCTGAGATTTTAATGTCTGAATTATTCAGCTCATGTCGATCTTGAAATACTTGTTAGTGCTTTAAAATCAGGTTTAATAGCGAATTCGCATACCTTTTCAGGCTTCCCATTTAAAAGCTAAATGCTGTATCAGAGCTGAAACGGTAAGGTCTACCTTTGGCATGTTCTCTGGTCTCAGAGAAAACTTTAGTGAACTACTTGGCCTAGTATAGTCCAGAGAAAATAAATCTATCTTAATTAGGATTCTGAAATTTCAAATTGAGACTGGTGACTTACAGGTAAAATATCCTATTACTTTACCAAGTCTCCAACGATTATGCCTCTGGTAGGTTGGCATTTAGACGGGATGCTTCTATTTGAAAGCTTCAACTTTGTGTGAATTGTTTTTAATAGGCTAATGTTATTTTCTTACAGTTTGCAGTGTTGATGTGGGTATTTACCTATGTTGGTGCCTTGTTCAATGGTCTGACACTACTGATTTTGGGTAAGTCTACAAAATAATTTGAATGAAAAACTGCACAATAAGAGATTATGTGCAGGAGTTTAGAGACATTTTAGTGGAGAAAATCCTTATATTGTAGGGAAGACGTTTGAGGTTGTGAGCTCTTTAAATAAATTGCTGATACTGATATTGTATATTGAATTGCTACTTTAATTCCTAAAGAATGCTCCAGTTAACAGTGATAAACCAGATGGGGGCTGGCCTCACCTGATGGTACAGTCATAAATCAGACTAACATGGGATACCTGTATTTTATGAGGCCTGTGGGATGTGATTTTAAGCTAGGAATGGTTCCTGTAGGATCCCTTGCTTCATTCATTCATTCCTCTTGAGTGGCTCTCCACCAGCAGGTGCCTCCAGAACCTTGGGTATTTATTCATTCATTAGGAACACTGCCTGAATGACGAGTTTACCAGTTAGATGACTTTTCAGTGTTTGTTCCCTAAATCATACCAGTCTATTTTAGAGGTTGTGTATTTGCTTTTTCAGCTCTGATTTCACTCTTCAGCGTTCCTGTTATTTATGAACGGCATCAGGTAATTTCTTAACTGTAGATTTCAGAATACAAGCCCCACTGTATTACGTAAAAAACAAATCGGTGCTGGTTTCCAAAGCCTTATAAAAATGAAAAATATGGTTTCTTAAGCCTTTATTAAAGCCTTTAATTTGCTGGAATATAGTAACGGTTTAATAAGATTCTTTAGGAATGTTAATTTTCTAGTAACTCCTTTATATCTCTTTCAGGCGCAGATAGATCATTATCTAGGACTTGCAAATAAGAATGTTAAAGATGCTATGGCTAAGTAAGTATTTAAAATCTGCAACTTTTTTTTTCCTACTAAGGATAAGGTGTGCTGGACTTGGAGAACAAAGTGTAGTATTTTCATCTTATAGGCCTAATCAGTAGCATATCTTAATCATACCTAAAAAGTACGACTGAATTGCCAAAAGATTTTTCTCTCCATTTGGATCATTGATTCCTGTGTTTGCTCTGTGTTGTATTTAAGGCTTTAAGTCTAATTCAGGAGGTAAGGTGGCAAAATTACAGCTTACAGTTTGACAGCCTTAGGATTTCATGTCCTGTAGAAGCTGAGCACTTACACAAGTAGTTCTTGAAGGATAGCATTTTTAAATACTTAAAATTGAAAAATCTTTCCATTGACCTTTTTTCCCCAACCTTTTCATTTGTAGAATCCAAGCGAAAATCCCTGGATTGAAGCGCAAAGCTGAATGAAAAAGCCAGAAATCAACAAATAAAGGGGATATTCATTTGATTACATGGGGGAGGGTCAGGGAAGGAGGAAACCTTGACATTGCAGCTTCACAGACCTTTATTTTTAGCATTGCGGTGTCTGAGGAAAAATTACCTGTCTTGACTGCCATGTGTTCATCATCTTAAGTATTGTAAGCTGCTATGTATGGATTTAAACCGTAATCATATTTGTTTTTCCTATACGAGGCACTGGTGAATAAAAAAAAGATCTGAGAAAGCTGTATATTACACTTGTGGCAGGTAGTCTTGCTGTTTTTTTTGGGGGGGGGGATCGCAGAGAAAGTGGAGCTGAAAAAAAAATCCTTTCCACAGTTTGTGCACTGTGTATGGTCTGTGTGGATTGATGCAGATTTTCTGAAATGAAATGTTTAGACGAGATCATACCACTAAAGCAAGAGTGAAAAAGCTTGCCGTTCTGGTATGTTCTAGGTGTATTGTGAATTTTACTGTTATATTAATTGCCAATATAAGTAAATATAGATGATATATCTATATATAGTGTTTCACAAAGCTTAGACCTTTACCTTCCGGCTATCCCACAGTGCTTGATATTTCAGAGTCATTTGTTATACGTGTATAGTTCCAAAGCACATAAGCTTAGAAAAAGAAAATCCATTTCCAGGAGCACTACCATCTGTTTTCAATGTGAAGCGATGCCATGCACATAGTAAACTTCACTGCACAGACTTCCTGTAGTTCATTTTGTTATAAACTCGGAACCTCTGGACTGAATCTAATGCTTCCAAAAATGTTGTTTGCAAATATCAAACCTTGTGATGCAAAAAAATTATAAAATGAAGATTTATACATTTGTGGTTTAAGCTGTCCTGAATCTGTGGAATGCATTGTGAACTGTAAAAGCAAAGTATCAATAAAGCTTCTAGACTTAAAGGATGCTTGGTATTTTGGTTCCCTGAAAGGGCAGCCACCGTTCAGAGTACATACACACAATAGCCTTTGCTTCTGGGGCGTGGGGGCAGGTCCACTCGGAAAGCATTGCCAGCGCGTGGGGCAGCTGTGTTTACATGATCCAGTTTATTTGACACGTACATACCAAAATGTTTTCAAATGATGTATTTCTTATACTTTGCTAATTGAAAATAAATTCATGCACCAATATTTTAACAGAACACAGTACAGGATTTATGAACATACATAAACTCATACCATATAAATGTTTACAAATAAGATTTAAGAAGTTTCTTGACACAGACACTATTGCTCTGTAAATATAGTTTGTATATACCCTCATTGATCAATTTCTTCTTCCACATGGTTATTTCAATGCAAGGTCTGATTATTATGAAAGGTCAGGTGTACAGTAGAGGCAGACATGGTTAACACTCAGCGTCACAGGGTTACAGAAAACAGAGTTAGGACTGCACAGGGGCTCAAACGGGGGACCCAACAGCCTATCAGGGGATTAACGTAAGGCATTCATAACTGGGCATATAAAAATAGCTTCATGAGTGATCTAATCCACTTAGAATGCAGAAGCACTTCTGGGGTTAATATTAGTCTGTTTAACTGAAAATGCTTCATTTCACCTTTCTCTAAACTGACAACTGCCAATAGCCAGGAACTCAAGCCCCAGAATTTTGCTTCACTGACGGGAAGGGCTAATTGGCGTCTGTGTGCTCAGAGTCCCCGGTCCCTCACTGGCCTTCCTCGAGGCGTGTGTGGGCCGCCCCTCCTGGGGTCAGCGGTGAGCCACATGTGAAGTGTGACTGAGACGGGGTAGGGCTATCTTCTGATTAATATTGTCCAGGTCACATTTTCTGTCATCCAGCCAGCTCTGAGGAACTCTCTAAGCTAGCTTATTTTGTTCTATAATCTTATCAAATATTGCTTGGGCTTAGGAATTTGTTCAGCAGGGGTTTTTTATGTTTTTTTCTTTTTATCTGGACTTGACCTATATAGCTCACCTGAACAAATCCATGGGGTCAAGTCAGCCCCACTCGGGGGGGGCGGGGGGGAAGACCCAATGCAGCCTTGGGTCACCTCATTTATTACCATTTTAGGATTAAGGGTTCATCCTCCTAGACCCACTTGAGCTCCCCCCCCCTTCTATTTTGTAGTAGCGGTTTATTTTACTTCTATTTGGATTTTGTAGGTTTGGCACTGAACTGTGAAAACCCATTTCTACCCCCTCCCTCCTGAATTTCAGTTTCTTTGCTGCTCACCTGCCACTATTTCCCAAGCAGGTAACCGGTGTCTTGCATTTAGGAAGCCGGGACATAAACACATGACATGGGTGACAGACCAGGAATCTGTTAAGGGTCCTGTAGCCCTCCTCAGTTTTGAAGTTTTAGCACCATATGTAGAAAGGAGAATATCTGTGGGAGGTGAGACAGCCCACACAACTGGAAACTTTCAAAGGCACTTAATGGATATAAAACTCTGCAAATGAAACATTAAAAAATTAAGTTTCTCAACTTGTTTATACATGGCTCATTTGGTTTTGAAAGCTAAATGTGGAGAACTGAGGCTATCGGTAGTTCTAATGCTTAGGTGCATCTAACTGAAGCGGTCTTGTTCAACTCATTGGTAAAAATGAACATTTTTAAAGTATATAGAAACAGAATAGCAAAACATCCTTTGTAAAAGTTCTGATGCAAATTAAAAGCTACATATTGGTTAGGGTAACTGAGGCTTTAAATTCTGTCGGTGGGCTACATGGTCAGAGAGGACTTTTTGTGTCGTGTCACGAACAGAGGCAAGCACTCCTCCCATGTGAGAACTGACCTTCCGGGCAGCACAGTTCCGCAGAGGATGGGGCGGTCACCCCGCTTCGCTGGCACGTGGCGCTCGTGTGGCCTGCAGCGCTGTGGGCACGGAGGGGCCCCTGCGTGCCTCCGCGGTGGCTGGCGGGCGGGCAGCAGCAGCGAGAAAGAGGTTTCTGGCATTTACAGACATCGCCACACAAACACACTGAAAAAGCAGACCAGATACTGATCTTGCGTGGCTGGACATCATCATTTTGTCAGGTGACCAAAAGCAATCTTACCAAGTGCTCCAGAGTCAAGCTCGGGATGTACCGGATGTTGTGATTTCCATCTCTAAAGACGAACCAGGGATCTTGCCACCAATTAAAGAGCTGCTTTTTTAAAATGGCCTATTGGTTTTTGTTTCGTCTGGCTCTTTCACCAGCCTGAGTGTGCCGAATGGAAGGACTTTGGCACCTTGACTTCACACTCTCTCCCGTTACTGCTGAAGAGGTTTTATCAGCCCCACTTGGGTAGGAGAGCCTTTGCTACTGTTGGACATAGAGCCAGGGGTCCGAGTACACTCCCATGGCCACAAAGGCCCAGGGGCCCTGCAGTTTAAAGGTTACTTCTAAGCCTCATAGAGTCATCAAAAGTCACCTCCGATCCCCTGCACCGGGGTGACCAGTTCACTTAGTCTCTCGTCGCTAGCTTGTTGGCAGCCTGGCGGGCGCGGCCCCGGATGGGGGCATTCAGGGGGGCCCCGAAGTGGGGACAGGCTGGCGGTAGGACCTCAAGGGCGCTCAGTGCCGGCCGCTGTCGGCACGGCAGACCTGAGACCGTGCCCCCCCACCGCAGGCTATCAGAAAGCACCTTTGGGGGCCGTTTTCTGCACCATCCTTCTGGCATTCTCTACAGGTGCCTTTTCCACAACCTCTCAGACCAGTGGATTGCTGGTCTGGATTGCTCTATTTCTTCTTCATCCCACCCCCAAGCATTTTGCTTGGGCTGAAACGAAACCAATATTCATGTTGCAATAAAGCCCTTCAACTACGTTAGAGGTAGAGAATGAGAGTTGAGGAATGACCTCGTCCTGTTCGTCCACAATCCAAAGAAGGAATGCCCTTGGAGGGACAAGAGGAAGGGGCCTTGGAAATGCTGCAGAGGCTGAGGTCATCTCTGGAGCAGGCTGGCAGGGGTCCTTCCAAATCACTGGAAGGCCAGTCATGCCTCACACTGAACCCTGGGCCTTACACTGAGCAGCAGTTAAGGTCAAGAGCAGCCCCGTCCAAATAGCTGGTTAAGGTTCTCCTGCTACTAACTAGCACTGGGCCTAATGGCTTCACTTCTCATCTGACCTCATGCAAAACTGGGGAACACCCTTGTTTCTCAGGGTGACTGAGGCTTACTACTATTTTTAAACCTCTCTTGGTTGTGGATTAGTCATCCATCTTAAGAACTCTGGTGATCAGCTGGAAGTTAGGAGTTAAAAGACCTACGGATCGAGGTCATTTTAACCTGATTGTAGGCAAGGATGCCACGGGCTGCCTGGAATCAGCCATCTTGGGTCCCCCCCCCCCCCCCCCCCCCCGGCAGTGCTCAGAGTAGCAATCATGCCCTCCCCTTCTCACCAGTCCCAGGACAGCTCCAGTGGGGACATGGGCCCATCAAGTTTGGGGTTGGGAGTCATCAGAGACTAAAGACCATTGGGACGTCAGCCCCTCCCTGTGTCCCTGGGACACCTGATGTGGGGGCGGGGGGAGGGAGTATCATCCAGACCCAGGGAATCCAAGCCAGGTCGGTCAGGGTCCTACCTGCAGTCATCTCCTCCAGTGCTGACCACATACTTGTCGTCATGAGAGAAACGGATGTTCGTCACGTGAGCTGAGTGGCCGAAGTAACGCTTATGTTTGGCCTGTGAGCAAAAGTGAAGAGAGAGAGCTGAGAGACCCTGCCCCTCCCAGCAACCACAGACCACTTCCGGGATTCCAGTCTCCCCCTGCCGGAATCATCTTCACTCTGGCCATTCCCATTGGGTCTGGACAATTCTCTCAGCCAGCCTTTTGCTGACTGGCTTTCCCGTCCATTCTTGCCCAAGGTGGACGATTTGTACACCTTCCATCTTCCCTTCCCCTGGTTTCCAGGCCCTCCCCTCCAGAGGGAGATGAAACGGTTAGGGGTCACCAAATCTCCACAGGGCCAGAACAAGGTTGCTCTTGTTCTAGAGTCTAGATGGCCGTCTCAGTGTGGCCCCACCTCCTGCGGTCTGCAGAAGGAAAGAGCCCGGAGGCAGTGCACGGAGGTTACTCCGAGGAAGACTCACAAATTTTTCTGTGCATGGAAAATCAAAGAGCTTCACTAGCCCAAAGTCATCTCCGGTGACAATGTTGAGGCCAGCATGGGTCACACACGCGCAGTTGACATCAGCCTTGTCTGCATTTCGTGGCCAGATGCCAATGACTTCGTCCCCCAGAACGCTGTTTGAACAAGAAGAGGTGTCAGCAGCAGACGTAGGAGAAGGCTGCCGGCAGTCAGGCACCCTCTCCCGGGGATAAGAGCGAGAGAGGGCTTTTTGCATCCTTCACTATGATCATGTGGCTCTTCTGTCCCTTCCCCCTCTGGGCACTTACCCTTGTTCTTACTGTTCTGCTGTGCCCCAGTCCCTCGCACCCCAGAAGAAAAGTTGCCCCCATCTTTGAGTCTCTCTCTCGTCCCTCCGGTCCTTCCTTCGGACTGTCCGCCTGCTCACAGCCCGGTGGTGACCCTTCCCTCGAACTGGCAAGGCCCTCTTCCTCATCCTAAGCGGCCCTGCCTCCCCGCGCTGCACCGGGGCTGAGTCAGGAGCCCGGGGACCATTTCCCTTTGCACTTGCTGGGTGAGGTTGGGCCCTGGGACGATTACACAAAAGGAGGGATTTTGCATTTCAAAAGCCCAGGTTGGATCAAAGCCAGTGGCCCAAACTGGTACCAAGAAGCCTTCCAAGCCCTCCCTCCCCGCCAAGAAGACAAGATAGCTCCATCTCTGAGCTTCTTCACATCCTGGCCACATGCAAACTTGGAGACCGGGCCTGGCACAAGAGGCTCTCTCGTGACCTTCTCCTTGAGAAGTTGTTTTCCTCCAGTCACCTTGTCCAGGAGGCCCAGGTGATCTTCTCGATGACCATGGCTTCGGTGACCTGCTTCCCCAGGGGGACCTCATGCACCTGGCGCTTGTAGGCTCCTGTTGACACCTGCAAGCAGAAGGCAACCAAGGCCCTCAACCTTCTCTCCAGGTCAAAGGGCTCCCCTTTCGGTGGGCTGTTTCCCAGAACACCGGCCGAGCCTCTGGCTCCCCAGGACTTTTCAACAAATCCAAGTTCAGCTTGAGGCTGCGAAGCCTGTGGTCAGCCTGCAGCAAAAGTCGCGGGAGGAGGACATTTTCCCATTCCTTTTCTGGCTCTTTTCCGAAGTCCTAAGGCAGTGGTTACCCAAATGTGGTTCCTGACCACCAGCAGCAGCATCTGGAAAGTTGCTGGAAATACATACTCTTTGGTCCCCCCCACACCAGACACTCCAAGGCTGGGGCCCAGCAGTCTGTGTTTTAACGCCTCCAGGGGATGTCTGATGCTCCAAGTTTGGGAATCCGTGTTCTGGGAGAAACAGGTGCTTTGGTACAGAGGTAGGCAAGTTTTCTCATGGACAGCCACTGACGTAGACGATTTCTGAAGCATCTAGGGCCTGACCCTTTCTTCTCTGAGAATAGCCTAGGGGGAGATAGCCATTTTCCAGAAAATCTCCAGCCCCTTCTACCCCTGAGGGTGCCTCTAGCCTGGCCACCCTGGGTTTTCCTGCTGTGCACGGAATGCGCCAAGATCTTCCCCACCTCAGGGCCTTCGTACAGATGGCCCGGAAAAACGTTCCTGCCTCTCTCTGCTGGCTAACTCCTACACAGCCCACAGACCTCAGCTTAAATATCACTTGTGCGGAGAGGAAGTGAATCTAAATTCAGCGCCTGTTAAATGCTCCCACAGCACCCTGTACTTTTCCTTCCCAGGACATAATCACAATTTGTAATTGTATGTATATTTTGTGATTATCTGTTGAACGCTTGTCTTCTCCATTACAGGGCAAGCTCCAGGAGAGCAAGGAGCAGGCCCACTCTGTCCACCCAAAAGCCTAGCAAGGTGCCTCGTTCAGTAGATACTCCTGATGAATGGGTCCCCTCTCGTTTCACAACAGGTATCCGACTCCAGGCCGGCTCACCAACGCCTAATATTTGTTCAGAGTGCTGGATAAGACATCATTCTCTTTTCAGCTCAAAGTCCCAAAGGTGGGACCCCTCTTCATCCCTTCCCACTGTCTGTTCCCCCAGGAGAGTGAGGAGCCTCCACTCCAGGCCCAGAGTTCAGGTCCCAAGTGTGGACGGGCCACACTACTGAAGACGCGGAACGGAAATGACCATGGATAAGAAGCCACACAGGCTCAGGTACGGCCCCGGGGAACCCGAAGGTAGGAAGATTTGAAGGGGAGGAGGTGGGGGGAGGCTAGAAGTGGATTAGGGCTTATGCTGCCTGCATTTCTTACTGAAGGACAACTCCACTTTTAAAATTCTAGTTCTTCAACATTCTTAAATTCTCTAGGCCTCTGCCCTTTCCTTAATAAAGTCAGGGGGAAGTAACAGTACTGACCGGGTTCCTGTGACGAAGAAGTGAGTACACAGCCCCGCACAAAGCAAGCACTCCATTGCTGTAAGCCACCACTGTTGGTGCTGTGGCTGGCATTATTCCTATTAGTATTAGTAATATTATCATTATTATTATTGGTTGCCTCGGAGCGCAGCAGAGCTGAAACATACCTGGATGTATCTGCCATCCGCTGAGAAATCCATCTGAATGACAAAGCTTGGAATATCTTTGCAGTAGCCAATGCGATTCAGGCTTGTGCCCTGAGTGAGGTCATAGAAGTCAACTGTGTGTTCAGAAGAACCAACAGCTAAGAATCTGCTGTCTGGGCTGATTCTAGAAAAAGCAATCCAAGAGCATCGTCCATAAGAAGGGCTGTTTGGGCCGGTCCAGCATGAGGTCGGCTCTGGGAGGGGCCTCCCAGGATCAAAGGCAGGGAGATCTCACTTCATGACTCACACACGGTTACCTTCTCTGACATGCTAGGGAATTCAGCCATTTCTCTGGATCCTAGCCCAGGGCAGTAAGGAAATGCATGCAGCCTTAGGTAGAATGGCGTGGTACATGTAGTTTTTACTTGGTAAAAACTCTCATGGAAATTAGCAAAGACATGTCTGAGAGTTCACGTGTGGGAGAGTCTCCTTTCACAGCTGGCTCGCTGAAAGGGACGCCCCTCACAAATGAGTTCTTCAGTCCAGCCCTGGCCCTGACCCTTCTGGAATGGGAACCACCCTCCTTCTCCCTGCCCAGACCACCTGCTATGTACCTGATATCCTGGATAGCAGATTTCCGGTCTCGTTTTTTCCCCCAGACTTTGAGGCTGTTCACCAGCAAGATGACAAACTCCCCATTCTTCATGCCGATGGCCACCATCTCCCCATCGGGGCTGTAGGCTGCACACCTGGCCGCATGGCCCAGGTTCACCTTGTTGAGCAGCTTCTACATGGAAGCAGAGTAACAGTCCCTGAGCCCCCGGCCGCCTCGGCTGCTCTCCCAGGGAAATCCCGCACCCAGGCCAGAGCGCTCAGGCTGTCTCTGCTGCCACTGTGGGCCTGCAGACCTCTTGCTTCTTACAGGAACCGTCCCCGAGGAGCCGAGGCAGCCAGGATGTTTGAATTAGAGCCGCCTGGGAGACAACACGGATCAGGGCAGAGGCTGCCCAAGTTTTCTGTAAGGGGTTTGGTAGTCCATACGGTAGGCTTCACGGTCCATATGATCTCTGGCCGCCACTGAGCTCTGCCACAGGTGCCACGTAACCCGTGAGCCCGGTTTACTTTGTAGAACAGGCAGCAAGCCGGACCGGACCCTCCAGCCTTAGACCGCCCCCCTCTTGCTCCAGGAAAAGAGCTGGCGCTTCCGCACCTGGTGGCTCAAATCCCGAGCCCTGGCTGTCACTAGCCGGGTGCGTTTGCGTCAGTGACTTCCCCACTGTCCCTTTGGAAAAGAAGGGAGATTAATACTGCTCGTGCAAGACTGCTGTAAGCACTAGCGATCACGCATATGAGGCATCTGGTGGGTAGCAGGTACTCACTAAATGACAGCCATTGTTGATAGTAAACACAGTAAATAATTATGAAAATTCACGTAAATATAGCAACCATAATTGGGCTTTTGCATATCTGTTCTTTGATCCTCACACTAAAAATATGAAATATTTACTGGCTATTTTGTGATGAGCCCAACTATTTTAATTATTAGAACTTAAGCACTTGTTTTATTTTTTTAACTTTTTAAGATTCTTTAGAGAGAGGAATCTTTAAAATTCTTTAGAAAGAGTGTGAGTGAGCTGGCAGGAGGCGGAGGGGGGCGGAGAGAGAGGGGGAGAGGGGGGAGAGGGAATTCCGAGCAGAGTCCGTGACCGGCATAGAGCCCGATGCGGGGCTCAATCCCACGGCCCTGGGATCAGGACCTGAGCCGAAAGCAAGATTGGGACACTTGACCAACTGAGCTACTCAGGCGCCCCTAACTACTTGTTTTAATATCAGATAACACTTGGCCACAATAATTTTCTCCCCAGACTACTCTTTGCTATTTTTCACTCAAGATGAATTTTTTAATTTTTAATTTTTTTCCATATTCCAAGAGGAACTTTGGTGGGATTTTGATTGACACGTTCCATTTGGGAACATCTGATGTTTTAAATCATTCTTAGTCTTCCCACCCAGGGAAGACCTATCTCTTTCTTTTTAAGGCTTTGTGGACTTTCCATGACAAGAGAAAAATTTTCAGATTATTTTTTCAGATTATTTTCAGATTATTCCTGTACTATAGTTATGGATGGATACACAGCTAAAAGACGGACTGGGTGTGTGTTGGCTGTCTAACTTACTGGCTGACCTGCCACATCGCCCCTCTCTGGCCTGACCCTGGCCAGACCTCTCCTCCCGCCAGGCTCCGGCCAGACCCACCTGCGGGCATCCGAGCCCGGGCAGAGAGGGCCCCTCACCTTGTCAGCCAGGTCCCAGATGCGGGCCGTGCCGTCGTTGCTGGCAGAGATGAAGATGTCCTTGGAGGGGTGTGTGGCCAGGCCCCAGATCTCCCCTTCCATGTGTCCATCAATCAGGATGTTGGAAGCAGCATTTTTTTCACCAACTTCAATTATTTCTCCATCTTTGGTTCCTACTAAAATTTTTCCCTGTTGCAATAAAAACATTAGAAACAAGACAAATACTGTATGATCCAACTCGGATGACTTACTAGTCCAATTCACAGAGAAAAGTCAAATGGCGGTCGCCAAGTGCTGGTGGGAAAAGGAGAGGGGCGTGAGTACTTCATAGGTACAGAGTTTCAATTCTACAAGATAAGAAACGTTCTGTGGGTGGACGGGGGCGATGGTTGCCCAGCAACGGGAATGTACTTACTACCGCTGGACGGTACACCTAAAAATGGCAAAAATGGTAAATCGTTACGTTCTCTATCTTTTGCCACAATTTAAAATGAAATAATTTTATCATCTACTCGCTATCTGGGGGGTGCTCGGTCGGCAGACAAAGAGATGAACATAGGTAAAAAAGAAGGAGATCTGTATTTTAAAGAATAACTGCAAGAAGAACACAATTAGAGCAAACTGGGAGCAGCTCTGCCAGCAGCAGTGCTTCCATGGGAAGGGCCGAGAGGCTTCCGTGGCTGACTCAATCGCCCACCTACGTCACCCCTCACCTCCCGTTCTCCCTCAGCCGTGGAGGAGATTCCATCATCGGGTCTCTGCAAGAACATTCCACAGACAGCAAGCTCACTACAGAGCTGAGCAGCCAGTTTCTGCTGTTGGACAGCTCAGGTTCTTCTAAGTTCTCCCTCACGCACCGAACAAAACGCCATCTCCGATGAGCCCCACGTCTGGGCCTAGCTCCGCCCCACCTCCCAGATGTCTCATCACCCTACCGGATGACTGCCATCAATCTATTTAAAAACAAAGATCTCCATTCCTAATTATGGAGCCTCCAAGTCATGTCTGCCTTTTCTTATGGGGAACATCCTGAAGCCAAAGCAGAGGTTAAGATTTATTTTCAAGTACCTCGGAATTTCTTGGGGAGTTAAAAAAAAGAAAAGGAAAAAAGGAACACACGCATCATGACTAAGATTCTGATTTGGCAGCTCTGGGCAAGAGCCTGGACATCCATATTTAAACAAAACACAACAAGAGACCAACAACAAAAAAACCCAACCTTGCACTTGTTTCTGAGATTCAACCCAGGTATGACTTGAAAACCTATGGCTTTGAGTCAGTTTGATGGCCCCTTCCTGCCCTCTTACTGCCCATGTAACTGTGGACATAGGCAAATTATTGACTATCTCTATGCCTATAGTAATAATATTATCTGTAATAGCAGCTAACATCCACTGAATGTGGCTATGAGGCAGGCATAAGGAAAGGCACCATGCATTATAATGCATGTGATCCTCACAAGGACGCCTGTGCTGGAACAGAAAGGTTAAGTAACACACCCAAGGTCACACAGCCGGCGCTACTCAGAAGAGTCTGCACCTGGGTCTGTTGGATTCTGCTACGCCAACTCCCCACGGCAGTTCAAGTCCCACCTCGGAGGCTGGTTTTAAGGATTCAACAGTGCAGCACAGGGAAGGTGTCCGGCCGAACTAACTCTCCCTTGGGCCCCAAGGGGATAGCTGGGGGTAGACCGGCCCCGCCCACTCACTTTGCCCCGGCACACGGAACGCACACACTCCACCAGCTGGCCTGTCTCCAGCTGGAAGGCTCGGCAGCGCTTCATCTCCTGGTCCCACAGTTTCACGGCACCTCCTTCTTTGGTCCTAAAAAGGATCAAGAGGCACACAGCATGTTGGCCCTTGTCCTAAGACTTGCCCGTGACACGCCAGGCCCCGTCCCCATCATCAAGGTCACAGCCACTGGGGCCCAGCAGGACAGACCCTGCAGGGTGGCCTCTTTCTCAGCCCCACCGATGGGTAGTTACAACCATTTGGACTGGCAGATTTCCTAGAATACTTTCAAAGGCCACTATGGTAGAAGGAGAGGATTGCAATCTAAAAAAGTCAAACCGTGTTTTTATCAGATCAAACATGAAGAGAAATGCTTCTCTGTTTTTCTGCTTCATTTTCACATCTCTGTCCCCACGGGAACTTCTCTCCCCTCCTCCCCAGCCTCCCGCCCCCCAAAGAGCTACAGAGAGGAACACTTGATGATCAGCATAGTTACTCGGGTCTATCCAAGAATACCTCTCTGGATTTTAAACTACCATGAAACCAGCCCTCCCCATCTCTGACTTATACTTCTGAAAGGTTTGACCTAGGGCCCTCTCGGAGTGAGGGGAGACCGATCTCCCCGCTGCAGCAGAAAAGATGGGACAGCGAAAAGCTGCATTTTCTCCCAGGGGGAAATGTTTCTGTCACTCTCACCCAAGACAGTAAGAGAAGCCCAGCTATCCTCAGGGGAGTTTCAGCTTACGGCCGCTCTTTGCCACCGGTCACTATGAGTCCGTCCCGAAGGGTTGTGTACATTGTGAAGACGGGGCCTGTGTGAGCCTTGGCCACCAGCCGGATGAGGAAGTGGTCCTTCCACACGTAGACGTCTCCATTGATGGCACCCGTGAAAGTGAGGTTGTTCTGTAAACAAAGGGACACCTTCCACACCAAGACACTCACAGCAGCTCTCAGGAGGGTCCCCTCCCAGCCACCTGCTCCTTGCTTAGGTTACCAGAGCTAGAGAAACACAAACACACGCTCAAATTGACCTTCTGTGCTAAGGCAAGGCAAAAGACTTGACAGGAGACCACGAGGCAAATATGATAAGAAAATCACTCAGCCCTGAAATTCACTCTCCTGAGTTGGTTTGGGGCATTTGACTTCCCCACTGTGTGCACATCTGCATGCAAAGGAACTTCCATCCTGGGATCCAGCCCCAGATGACTGCAGAGTAAGGGGTAAGGGGCAGGACTCCAGCCCAAACTTTCATGGGCTTGGGAACAAGGTGCGTAAATCCACACCTGCTGGACCAAGACTTGGCTGGGTTTCAGAATGTCCCCAGGGGAGCCTGCATTGGCTGAGGGGGCCCCACAGTTGGGGCATCTGTGGCACAAGAAGGCTAGGAGGAATCGGGAGGCTGTCCGGGGCGGGGGGGGAATCAGTCCCACACCCTCTGCACTTGTCTAACCCAGGCCTAACAGGCTTGCAAGTCAGTCTGCCTTTACAATGATGAAGCTCCTGGCCTGAGTAGTGTGTGTGTGTGTGGGGGGGGGGGGTCCGACCTTTTCTAATGAATATTTCAAGGGTAAAAATAGGGAAAAATACAGTCAACTCACTTGTGCTAAAGAAAGGGAATAATGGTTGCAAGTAAGCCAATAAAGGAGAAAATGGGGAAATAGCTTTCTTGTTGCTTGCAGCTTTGTGGCTATAAGTGCCCCCCCCCCCATGCCCATGCCCAGGGGTCAGGGTCCCCTCTCAGGAAGCTTCTGCTGGAACTCACAGCACCGAAGGCCACGGAGAGCATCGTCTGCATCTTGGCAGCTTCCATGGACCCGATGACCCCTTTCTTGTAAAGCAGGGCGCTGCCTGCCAGGGTCCAGAACTTCATATGTTTGACCCCGACGGACACAAATTGGGTGTCTGAGTCGGGGCGAAATTCCACCACAAATATGCGCTCCAGGTGACCCCCTCGGCTGGCAACCTTGGCACCTGTATGGGTGAGAGATTCTGGTGAGGGGGGTGTCCTCCCACACTCCGGGTCAGGCACTAAAGCGCAGCTCACTCAAGATGGCTCTCCATCCCAGCAAGGCCCAGGGTACCCTGCAGATGTTCCTTCTTCCTCAACAGCACCCTCCCCACCTCAGACACTACTCTCAACACCTTATAAAATGGGAACTCTTATTATCCCCAAATTACAGATGAGCCAAACTGAGGCACCGGGAGGTTAAAATAACTTTCCCCAAATTGCTCTACAAATAAAAGGTGGAGCTGGGGTTGTCTGAGGACAAAAGTTAAAGCTCCACAGACGAGTCAAACACATAAATGCGGTTGAGGGAAAAACTAGTAATTAAGTATAAAAGGTAGAATTTTTAAACCCAAAAACCATGAAAGAAAAAGGAATGTGAAGGACTTTTTTTTGAAGAACGTAAAAGCAGAGAATCTTGTAAAGAAATAAAGAACTCTCTAAAGGAATGGGAGTCTCCAATTACACTCCAGAGGAGAGTTCAGCTTCCCGTGGGCGGGAATCATGTGGTGAGTTCAGACACCAGAAGTGAGGAAATGAAGGGTGCCCTTTGCCGTTTTCTCATATCTGGAAGCTTCCACCCCTGGGGCCATCCCTTCTTGCTGTGTTCATGGGGGCCTGGATGTGGCTTGTGGGGGTGAAGTGAGATGGAGGGTTATGTTCGCAGCACTGCCGCTCTGGAAATTTCCCAGGCTCTCTCTTTTCCGCCCTGAGAGTACACTTGAGTGGTTTATTTTGCACCTTCTTCTAAGCCACTGTTTGTTTTTTCCTGGTCTTACTCCATGGACCCTTCTAATTGTGGGCACGCCTGTGTCCCGCCTTGCGGTGGCTTCTACTTTGCTCAGAACAAGTTTCATTCAAGTATCGAGGACCTGACAACGTGCACTTTATATAATAAGCTCATTTTGTACCCAACTTTGTTTCTTAGCTACACACACACACACACACCTGGAGTTCCACAAAAACAGTCCTCCAACAAACGAAGAATGAATAATATGCTCTCTAATGGTAAGAAAAATGTAGATAAACCACCCTCAAAACTGTATCATCTGTAAACAGGACTTGAAGTGAAGGAAAAACCACACACAATCGGCTCAGATGAGCTGGTGGTTGGTGACACAACATTAGACATTGTTACTGGCTCAGAACCCTTCTGCAGACACCCAAAGGCTGGTTCCAACAAAGACAATGGGAGAAAGTTCCCCAAGAGAAGGCTTCTCTTGATCATGTTTCAAAGCTTACTTAAAGTCCTGGCTCTCCCAGTACCCCCCTCCCCCCGGAGGTCGCAAGGCACCCCAGGTGAGCAGGAGTCTGGGCTGGGGCAGGGTCGGAGCAGGTGCTATCCGGAGGGGCAGATAGCAGAAGGGAGGAGGATGGGCCTGGACTGAAGGACTAGCCTGTGCGCGGGGCCCAACAGGACGACTCTCTTCCAAGGACCTAGGCATGGACTTGGTCTTGGCCGCTGCAGACGGCAGAGTTCGTGCCGTAGAAGGCATAATGAAGCCAGTTAGGCCCTCACAAGAAAGGGCTTTATAAGCGATTTCCAGCAGTGGGTGGGCTGCCTTGGGAAGTGACGTGGGCCATCTTCCTGCAAGTATTCGGCCAAGGATGGGAGTCAGCCTGTCAGGAGTGCACTTGCAGGGACTGCTCTATGGGGGAGATCTGGACTGGTCCTTCCAATGCTACAAGGCTACGAGTCTATAGTTTAAGACCCCCAATGTCTCATCAGGGGCTGAGTCTATTTAAGACCAAGTTGGCATGACAGGAAATGAAGCTGCATCCCCAAAACTTAGATAATGGGGCCATTTGGGCACCATGCACCAATGAACAAGAAAATGAGAAACGGACAGGATAAGATGAACGAGTCTCATCATAGAAGTTTGCAGGTTCCCAACCTCTTTTTCTCACATGGGGGCTCAGGAGGCATTGGAACTTAGCTCCCAGCTCTTTCTAGCTCCCTCCATGGGGAGGTGCTGAGATAATGAGTCTTTAGAAGCCCTGAATTGGAGAAGAGCCACTTCCGTGCGTGCCTGGCTCAGTGTGCCCCAGATACGGGCTGCCCGGCTGGAAACAGACCTCATTAACGTCCTAACTAATTGGATCTGTTCTGCCAACCTGAGAATACACTCAGAAGATTGCACATCTTTGATTCTAACATGAACATAAATTTAGTAGCAGCCTGTGTATGTGTGTGCGTGAGTGTGTTAGGGAAAGGCAAGAAAGAAATCCTGTTACATTAAATGTAAACCTTGATTATAAGGTGAATCCCCATTTCGAAAAAGTTAAAATGCCAAAAAATAAAAAATTTTAAAAAAGTGTTTCTGAGCCCATGGTGGTAAAATCCTGCCCCAGTTCCCGTAATAAGGCAACCAGGGTGACAAGGCTGCAGTGGGATCTAGAGGTCATGGAAGGAATGTCAAGGACATGGACATTTGGGTGGGAAGGGAGTTAGGATGGAAATGGAGGAGGCCACGGTCTTCTGCCTGAGGAGGAAGGCTGCCAGCAGAGAGTGCCCACAGAACCTTCACTCAACCAGCCCGGGACTGCCCTGGCCATGGGGTCCAGGGGTCTGATGGGCAGTTTCTCCGGGATTCTCCGGCTTCCACCGACCCAGCAGCAGTGCCCACGGTGGGCTTCAGAGTGGGGCCCATGGAGGTTTGAGCCCCGCACACACCACAAGCGAGCCTCCCAGAGGAACAGACGGCCTAGCTCCTTTTACCTTCCTGCCAACGCCAGACGGTGATGGTGTGCTCGGGGTCCACTCCCACCGACACCAGGAGCTTCCCGGTGGCACTGAAGTTGATGTAATTCACCCCTTTCGAGTGGAAGCACCGCAGCATCGAGAGGGTGTGTTTGGTCATGGCGTCCCAGATGTGGATTGAAGGCGTCGTCCCTGAATGTGTGAGGCATGACACAGAACTGAGGCTGGAGAACGGGGTGGGGGTGGGGGCAGCCAAGGCCACGCTTAGGTTCACCCCAAAGCCTTTTTAAGACCAGCATCCTGGGGTGTTACAGTTACTGGGCCTCAGAGACCCCCAACCTGACCGGGCCAGCGGTGAGAGACGACGAGACACACGTGCCGTGCTTTTAGAGCCGGAGGCCTAGGGGGCACTTACGTCCCGCACACGCACTTGTGCAGGGCTTTATGCAAAGGAAACTGGTGAGCTCAGTGATTCGTATCAGCAGTTTCGCCAGATACAATCAGCAAACGCGACACAGCGACATGACTTTGCCGTGCAGATTCCAACCGCTCACGGATGGAGCAGCCTTACCTGGGGTCTCCGTCATACCAACTGCGTTGGGTGGACAATGGCAATGAGGAAGCGTCAAGGGAAGACAACAGCTAAAATAAGTCACGTTTCTAATAGCGAGGCACTTAGCAGCAGCATCGGGAAGCTCCAAACCAAGCTTAGAAATGGACATGGGTTCAAGGAACACAAGCAGCGGATATGTTTGTAAAAACTGCCTTTGAAACGACAAAGTTAAAAAAAAATAACACAACACAACCTCTCACAAATGTGAATCAGTTCACATTTGTCGTTGGCAGTTCCCCAGGGTCCAGAAGAGCCAGGCACACAGACTGCAAGCTGCCCTCGCCAAGCACAATCCCAGACTACAGACGTGGGGCTCTTTATCTGACCCCTGGCGTCTGAAAAACTACCCCCACAAGTCCACAGGGATGGGGCACCCGTTTATTTGGACTATCAGGCTCTGGTCTGACTTTATGATCCCTCAGAATTACCAATCACTGGGTATTTCAACCCAGACGACACAGATATATTGGGGGCTCAAAAGATAACAGTAATGTCGAGAAAGGGTAGATGTCAGCAACCCTCCCGCTCCCTTTCCAGATAATTGCCCGTCAGGCAGTGTCCCTGCTCTGCTGGGGGAAAGCTCGGCGACTGCGGGACCCTCCTACCTATCTGGCTGGTGGCCACCACATTTCTGTACTTGGGGTGCTGGTTCACCGTGAGGCAGAGGATGTCATCCGTGTGCTCGAGGTAGAAGCTCTGGCTCCCTAGGGGCAGACACGGGAGGGTGAGTGGGGGCGGGGGGTCTGCAGACCTCTCAGGGCAACCCCGAACTATTATGTAGCGCCTGCAAATGCCTTGTAAAACTGAGCGGTGAAGGCTCCAAGTTCTCAATTTTAGAATCATGCCTGGGGAGCTGGGAGACCTTTTTTTACATTTACAGATTCTGTTCCAGGCCGGGTAGAAGAGCTGGGGTCTATTCTCTAGCACCTGCCGGCCCCTGCTGCCCATGGGGGTCCAGAGCTCAGTCCAAGTGCAAGGCTCCCAAGGGCCCAAAATGATAACGAAGATACTACCTAACTGAGCAAAATGGCACCACTTACTCATCTGAAAGGGAGGGCTATGGAATAGGAAAGTAATCAGGGACTCTCTTTCAAATCCTTATTTCTCAAAGCACCAATCCACTTGGGTGCCTAGACGGCACAGGTAAGGTCTTCACCCCGTCATGCCCCCACTCAACATATGTCACAGGAGGTAGAAGAAAGGACAAGAAATATGTTATCATCAACTATGACAAATGGGCCTGCCGACTTCCAAGGTAGCCACTGTAAACCCATCCAAAGGCCCAAGAACTAAGAGGTAGATGAAGGCACTGGTAGACAAAGAAATAGCACATTGCTACTAAAGTGATAATATGTGGCTACACAAAAGAGAAAACATATAGAAAATTTCAAGGCCCTCCTTTCCAAAAAAGGCAAATCATTATGTGCTCAGTGACTTCACGGTCTAAAAATGTATGCATAAACAAGTGTGCAGACTTGGGAAGGAGCATAAAAATTTGAAAAAAGAAAGGGGGTCTGTTTTAAGATAGGAAGCGAATAAGGCAAGATGTGAACACATTTAAATCCGGTGGCAAAGATATGGGTGTCAAATTAATTTCTGAACACTTCTTTCAGCTTGCCGTGTTTCTTTTTCAACTATTTGTTTGAGCCATCCTACAGTGAAGGGACATTTGGGGTGATTTGCTTATGCTGTAAGAGTTCTCATTCTTCTGGCTAACTCGTCAAAGCAAGCCAGACTTGAAAATCTGAGCTGCTAAAATATTGGTCACTGTGAAAAATTAATGAGCAAAGTTCCCCGGGGCTCCGTTCTTGGTAACCGGCTGCAAGGAATTTCTCCACTCCCCACACCCTCTTTCCGGCTCCTGTCCCCCCCTCCCAGCCTCTGAGCAGCTGACGGAAACGTGGACACCTCCCTCCGAGGGCTGGCAGCAGGGTGTTGTTGTTAGAAAGGAAGAGGGCTTTGACCTTTGAACGTGGGCCTCCACACTTTCTAGGACCAAGTGATTCCAGGCTGGAATGGAGAGGACCGGCTCCCACAGGCCGAGAAGGCGCCAGCTCCTGGGCGTCTCAGGAGGGGGAGGCACACCCGGGGGGGGGGCGGGGGGGCGGGAAGCGGAGCCTGCCCTCAGAGGGGGCCCCGGGGCCGCGTTACCCGTGGCCAGGTTCTGCAGCACGCCAGCCGCCGCCGTGTGGAAGATGATGTCCGCGCCGTCATTCAGGTAATGCAGGTTGTTGCGACAGTCGAATCCCCTGTAGCCAAACACGTGATCGAGAGCCAGCTCCTACATTCCCACACACAGAGGGGAGCGGCCCTCAGAGGAAGCAGGAGCAGGGCCGGGAGCCCGCGCTCGGGGGGCAGCCAGCCCCTTACCTCATGGGGACCGCGCGGCGGGCTGGACAGCCAACCCCAAGCCGAAAGCCTCTGGCTTCTTGGCTAGCTGAGGAGAAAACGCAGCCCTTTCTTTAGTTCCCTGAAACGCTAGGGGGACTAGGCTCCCATACAGAATTACAGGCAGTTTTCTCAATAGGCCAGATAAGCTTCGGGGCTCTCCAGGTGAGTCCAGGCCTACTGCTGCGAGGCCCTGCAAAGGCTACCTGGAAGTTTTGTGTCCGTGCCTGGGCAGGCACTCTTTAGGGGGGCTGAATGGTGGCCCAGGGCTTTGCTTGGATTCCCACGGATGCCATTGGGACTGGCAGGGCAGAGTATCGAGGCAAATGGCATGCTCATTCTGTTGCCTGGTGCTTGCCCTACAAAGTTTCTACATCATTTGCATTTTTTTTTCAACAACGAGATACTGTTCTGGGTTTGCAGTCTTTCTCTTCTTCCCGTCTTGTCTTCCATGACAGAGCAGTGGCCGATTAAGATCAGGTCAGTTATTAATGCGATTTGGCGCACACGTACTGTTGGCAGCTCTTCTGTGCTAGGCACGGTGCTGGTGGGTGGGGTACGAGATTAAGAAGGTGTGGGTCCCTTTTTCTAGGTTCCCTGATTTCTCTCTCTAAAGCTCATCAGTTGCAAACATCAGAGTAATTGTCCTAAAATACCATAACCCCTCCTTACTCCAGAACATTCACGGACTTTCACTGCATTTGGGATAAAGCCCAAACTCCTAAGCTGGCATAATTACCCCTACTCACACATGCCCTGTACCCCTTGGTCAAGCTGAATTGTCTATTTAGCCCACTTATCATGAGCTTTCCCATTTGTATAACTTTGCTTTTTGAAATCTCTCTTGCCTAGAGAGCCCTTCTCTTCCTTTCATCTCAGCCTTCTCCCACCCCCATATGTCTCCCAGAAGCTGCATGTGTAATATGTGACCCCTCATCCTGGTGGACACTAAGTCAAATGGGGCCAGATGGTTTCCCCCAGGATTTTAGAATTGAGGACACTGGTAGGCTTGGCTGTCTAACTAAGTGAGGAGATATAAACTCAGGGGCTGGGTAATACCCATCATCTACCAAAATAGTTCAAGAAGTCTGCAGAAAAAGAGAAGGATGCATCAGACATACAGAGCCCTGGTGGGCAGAAAGAGGCACCATCTTGGTTTATGATGGCTTCTCAGCTTCTGGATCCTGTCTTTTCCTAAAGCTCAGCCGCATCTTCTGACCTATGCTCTGTTCCATGATAAATACCCCCAATTAGTCCTCCTTTTCCAATAAAAAAATTTTTAAGATGGATTCTTCTGTCCTTAGTGAGTTCACAGTGTGGTAGGAGGGACAGATGACTGAGAAATAATGGCGGTAGTGCCTATGACAAGGGCAGTGGATGGGGGGTGTGTGTGAAGGATATAGGAGGGTTTAGGATGAGGAGAATCAGGGAAGCGCACAGAGAAGATGCCAGAGAAGAGCTTAGAAAGACCAGGGTGTGGGGAGGCAAGAGGCAACACCTTCTAATACACAGGGTCCTGAGGGCCCACCCCTGCATCAGAGAACATTAAGTAAGGGGTTTGGGGACTGGAGATTTGAGGTGCAGTGGCAAATCACAGGTGCTGAAGCTGGAAGGTGGCTCCTGGTTAAGGTTTTGAAACCAGGCACTTGAATCCCCCTGGCAGGGTGGGAATCTCCCAGGTCTTAAAGCTGCGGTGAAACTTGAAGAGTTGTATTTTAGAGCTCGAACTCTGTGGGCAGCAAGATGTGTCAGAGAGGGAGGGGACTCTGAATGCAGAAACAACAGCTAGGAGGCCCCTCTTAGAAAAGAACAGGTCCACAGAGCGGCAATCCTTAAGTAGGAACGACCAAGTTCAAATCTCTCTCTACTCCCTGGCTTGGAGAACTTGGGCATGGGACCTAATCAGTCACTTAACTTCTGGAAGCTGGTGTCCTTATCTGTAAAATGGAAACAATAGTACTATCCTCCTCACAGGTATGAGAGGTGCATGAAATACATCTTGGGAAGTACGTACACAGTCCCCAGCTCACCGTGAAAGCTCCCACAACATTAGAGACAGTGAATAAACTTGTGCTCCCCACTGTGTCTCCCCTCTTCTCCCCTGAGGGGGACTAGGTCTGGGGGAAAGGAGTCAGGTTCGAAGGACATGGGACATTTGCAAGTTAGTACTGACAGGACCCCATGACAGGGCTGAAGGAACATGACCCAGTGGGTGTGATTCCCTGGGATTGGGGCCACAACGCTATGTAGGAGGGAGAGAGGACAAGAGAGATCCAGCAGGTCCATTCAGGTTTACTAGAAGGTACCTATGGGACAGGCAGATAGTGATGTCCATCAGGCAGGTCTTAGAACACTGATATCAGATAAAAAACAAAATAGTTTAACCTCCTCACCTCAACCAGTTTCTTTTTTTTGGTGATATTGTTCTTCTGGAGTTTCTCAGGCTGGGGAGCTGCTCTGCTAACGGGTGGTCTGGAACAGAGAGTGACCAAAACAAACAAACAAACAAAAACAACCCAAAACATAGTGTTGAACAAAAGGCAGCAAGGTTGTTGGTCCCCACGCAGCAGACCCTCCACCTGGGTTTGTTCTGTCCTGCTTCCTCCTTTGCTCCCCCAGAAAGGGTAGATTCTGACATTAGGGGTCCCAGATGATGGAGGCGTGGATTTAGAGGCACTGGGGTGGACTACGCCACACCTAAGGCATCGTAGTCAGGGATCAGGCTCTCTACCTCCTGGGAGCCAGGAAGAACACAGGAGCCAGAGGGGCTGATTTTCAAACCAAAGAGGAGCCTAAGAATGAGAAGGAAGAGGCTATGCTTCCTGAACCCACCAGCCATTTTCCAGGCAGGAACGCGCCTATGTTGTTCAGAATTAGGTGGTCAAAATCGTGGCATGGGGTGAAGTGGAACTTAAAAGTCAGGTGTGGGAATGGGCCCAGATGGCCAAGTGCCCTGGTCATTCTCGATACACAAAAGGGCAAGTGGGAAGTATAGGGAGAGAAGGCAGAAAGAATGCCCACTCGGCCCTACACCTTGGAGTTATGGTTTACCTTAAACTGCTACCATCATCCCGAAGTTTGCCTTTCCCTGCTCAATTTTGGCTCTGGGCCTCCAAATTTAGCTAAGAGACTGTATGATGGGTAAGCTCTCCACTCTTACACCAGTAGGCCCACTTTTTGTAACGTGAGGTTCCCTTAAATCAGACTTCCCAGAGCTGAGGACACGGGGGATGGGTGGGGAGAGACCTGTCCCAGCTCCCACTGCAGGTTCCAAATCCACAAGTTACTGCTCTTGGGCTATGCAAAGAGAAAGGATTACCTTGATCCCCTTGTAAGCAGCAAACAAAGCCAAGTGAGAAACTTAGTACAGTTCAGAGCCACATTAGCAACCACCTCATTCATGCACAAGCATTATCCAAGTGAACAGACATTCCTGTGTGGCACAAACCATGCTTCCCGGGCATGCCAGCAAAGAACTAAAACAGAAATGAAAGAGTGCACCAGTCTACGAATCCAGAAAGCTCATACCCTGGCGTCTCTGGGCAAACTCTGCACTAAAGCGCCTACAGAATAGGGAGAAAAAAGGAAGCCTTGTCAATGCTTCCCGCACGCTCTCTGCGACTTTGTGAATGCGCCTGGGGACTCGGCTTATGTGAGAGTGTGCTGGGGAAAAACCTGTGGTCAGAGAAACGATCACATCCTCCTGGATGTTGCTGGCAGTTACGCACAATGGGTGCTTTGTTTCCGAATCAAGTTCGACTCATAATTTAGCCTAAGAATTCCCAGTGTTTCTTGGTTGGGCAGCTTGCCTGCTGGAACGGCTTGCGTTTTTGTGCTGGGGCAAAAACAAGTTACCTTTATTTTCTGAGAAACTCTTCAATCAAAACAGGTTATGTAATCATAAGTGATAATTGGACCAAATGGTATTATCTGCACTGAAGAATAGGGAGCAAGCACAGCTCTGCGAAACGACACCCCCGGCTGATGTCATTTGCTGCCAAATTGAGCAAAACCGGGAGGCTGGGTGCATGCCAGTTCTCGCAATTAGACACTTCCTTCACATTAATTATCACTTCCCAGGACATCTGCTCTTTCTTCTGTTTTAGTGGGACTTTCAAATGAAATCCGTGGGTTTCTTCTTTCACCTAAGAATGTTCAAGTGTGTGACAGAAGCAAGCCGAGGTCTGAGATGGGGGCAGGAGGACACTGGGGCTACAGCGTGGTTCAGAGGCAGAATTTGAGGTTAAACACAGGGCTCGTTTCCGGGGTACACACAGGCTGTATAATATGTCCCATATTATACAGGGTATACAAAGTATGCATACAAGCACAGACACTGCATATTCATATATACACGAGATTGTATATATATACACATAGAGGCAATCCGATGCTTTTTTTCACCTTGATTTTCAGTTAAAAACTGAAAAGGAAAGCAATCTCAGAATGTTTCTTTCTTATTTCACAAGCATATGTTTATGGCTGTATTGCTTCAAAACTGAAGATGAGAGGGGCAAAAGGAAGAAACCTGCATGGTGGCAAATTCAGCGGATTGTAAGTATAGACCCTTGGCGGTTGTGGATTCTGCATGAACGCTTAGTACTGGATGCTCATCGAACACCTGGGCTTTTCCAGAGTGCTGTGAATACTTACTTGACAATTCCCTGCCTCCAAAGGAAAGCAAGTTAAAACACAATACAAGCATTAAAGGCTTCTTTCCAGGCATCTATAAACAGTGTTCGTAACATCAGACGTGGGAGGAACTGCCAAAAATCTCAAACACAGCCAAAGGCTGGAGGTTTGGCATTTTCCAGCAGATCTAAATCCTTCCAGATTCAGATTCCATTGGAAATGTGACTCTGAAAAGCTTTGCTGAGGTGGGAAAGAGTAGGGTGCATGAGAACATTCACTCACTTCTCAGTCCAATAAACTCTTTATAGCTGGCTGTCCCAGCTGGTACTCAGGATGGGAGAGCCAGGAAGGGAGTGAGCGCAGTGGGGATTAGCGGGGAGACACGGGAAGGTGAAGAGCCCAGTGTGGGGGGCGAATGGTGGGGGGGATCCCCGAGGGGGGGAGCAGAGACACAAAGGGGCCTCTGGAGGCAAGTGGAACTTTGAAGTCACTCAGGGAAACAAAGAAGAGAGTTTCCACTGGGCAAGAAACTTAAGGAGGGAGCCTGGCAAAAGAGCAAACAAACTGGATAATCAGGAGAGAGGACTACGGACAGGCTTGAGCTCTGAGAGAGTAGAAGAGAAGCTTTGCCAGTGAAGACAGAGCAGAGGCAAAAAGCCAAGGGGAGGCCTGTGGACTCGAGCTCGTGACTGGCTGTTAAGCAACGAGGCGGCAGTGTTCTTTTGCGGCACTGGGGGGTGCAGGCTGCAACACCCACCCTTGCCGGTGGGTAGTCCCTACTGCACAGCCCCATGGCCTCTGTGGAAATGGCACATTCTTGGGCAGGGAAGGACCATGAGGTCGGTTGGTGCTGCAATCCTGTCGTCTGGCAGCTGGGCTGCTGAAGAGAAAGCTTAGGCTCACTTGAAGACGTGTGGGGTCTTCCCAACACGAGCTCTCACCTCACAGAGAGCCCCCCAGAGGTGGCCAGGGCCCGGTGTTCACCCCTCTTTGCCCCCCCCAGGGTGCTGGTGGGGCAGAGCACATGATGACCTGAGATGCGCAGGAGAGGGCCAAGAGCCAAGTCTCTGAGGGAAGCGTCTGAAATGATGGAAGACGGGAGGAAAATCAGTCACACCCCCAGATGAGCGCAACATGACAGCCAACTGGGGAGTGAGGCTCAGAAAGCAAGTAAGAAACAAAGTTGTTGCAAACAGCTTCTATAAGAGAGGGGTGTGGGTGTGGAGAAAATCAGCTACTTTTAGCCAAGAAATGAAAGTTTGGAATTGTTTTCAGTGTTGTTAGTCAGACAATGTTCAAAGGGTCCTTGGAGGAAACATAGCTTTCTTCAGATTCCAAAATGTGGCATAAAATGGTCTAAGAGTCTTCGAAATGTCTTGGGAAACCAAGCTACTTTTGATCCTTTTTTGCAGGAACCAGCAGATGATCTGAGCACTGTTTCAGTATTGTCCTCCAACGAGACTTATCAGCCCATGGGTGGGCTTCAGGTACTTATGCTAAACTGTGTTTGCACCTGTGCACTTTTCTGGGGGAAATGAGGCATGTCTTTAGCAAATTTTCGAAGACATATGTGATTTGAGAGAGAGAGATTAAGAACCATTGTGCTCAGATAAATTCAAGTTGAGGAAAATTCTACAAAGCCATGGGAGATCTCCATTATCAAAACAAAAGGAGTTGGATTCTGTTAAATGTATTCCTGTGTCTTCCAGAACCACTTGTAGAACTGCTCATTGGTGAACTGGAGTAGAAGGGAGAGAGTCAGACAGGAGAATAAAGGGATGCCCTGAGGGAAGCCTGCCAACTTCCAAATTCTTTGGACTGAAGCCTATAATATAGCCCATCTCCCCCTTTTTTTTCTTTACAAAAATGGGGATATAATCCCAGACTTGGCCATTTTAGGTGAATATCAATTTATTTGGGTGAAAAATTGAGGGCATAAAGAATATAAAGGAGGAACTATGAATAAGGTGGGCAGACTATTGAAGAAGCCACTCCAGCAATCCAAGGGAAGGATGATGAAGATCTTGACTAAAGCAGTAGTTGTAGAGAAGGAAACAAGGGAATCTTTAAGGAAATACTGGCAAAGTAGACTTCAAGAACTTTGTAATTGCTTAGTTGTAGGCATTGAAGGCGGAAGAGCAATTCAAGTGGAATACCAGTTTTCTGCCTGGGCACCTGGTAGATGGTGGTACCAATGACTGAGACAGGAAGAGAAGAGTCATGACAAAAGATGATGAGCTCCCTTGTGGCATGTTAAACTTTGGACGTCTGTGGGCTGGAAGCCCAACTGAGAGGTGGGACTCAGAGAACCATCGGCCAATGGGTGGAATATATGAGATTATCAGGAAGAGAGTTGGAAGCCTGAGGACCAACAGCATGTGAATGGCTAGAAGACGGGGCAGACATGGGACACCGAGAAGAAATGATTGAAGAGGTAGGAGGAGGGCCAGGAAAGATAGTTCCTAAAAAATAAGTGAGAGAAGAATGGATATAACTTCACTATCCTACATGGTATCCACTGGCCACATGTGGCTCGTCCAAATTAAGACGTGCTGTAACAGTAATATAAACACCAATTCTGAAGACCTAGTAAAAATAGTTTTCAAAAAAGAAAATAAAATGACTCATTAATAATTTTCACAATGATTATGTGTGGAAATAATATTTTTAATATATCGGGTTAAATAAAATACATTATTAAAATTAATTTCACCATCTCTTTTAACTTTTTAAATGCGATTACTAGAAAAATCACCTATGTGGCTTGCATTGTATTTCTACCACACAATGCTACTCTAGAAGAAGCACGTTCTTCCTTTTAATAAGACAAAGAGGATTTGGGGATCTGAAAGTCACCATGTCTGCAAGATGGCAGGGACAGAAGACTAACTGATAGAATGGGCTAGAGAGTGAAGGAGAGATTTGGTAAAGCCTGGATGAGAAGAAGGAAGGTAAGGGCAGGAATATGTGTGCAGGTGTATAGGATCAGTGGGAAGATTAACTTATTTCCCGAGCAGAGTTTGGTGGGGATGGGAAAGACCAGAATGCATTTCTTGGCTGAGGACATGGATCCAGTTCGGGGGGAGTGGCATAAGAGATATAGGAGTGAAAGGCAATGATCAGGGAGCAAAGATGGCTGGCAGGCTGAGGTCCAAGCACCAGCTGAAGGACCAGCCTTGAATAGGAGGAGGGACTTCATCCTTCTGAGAAGAAAGGAAGTGAATGGTTTACATGGGGTAAAGGATGGGAAGCAAAACAGAGGAGCGATAAAGAAGGTCCAAGATAGAGTTCATGCCCAATAGCTTCTGTTTTCTCCATGAAGTAGGGTAGAAAAGCCAAGAGTAGGGTGTAGGGTTTGGGCAGGAGGATGAGGAAAGGCCAGAACTGTCTTTCACTGTGGAGTGGCTGGCAGAGGGAGCCAACCAAAGACATGAACACGAAGGAGCAGTGGAGGGCCTCAGTGTCCCTGGCAACATGGACTCTGTGAGGGCAGTCTGCACTAGTGCGATTTTCTAGTCAGAAGAATGGAGGTATGTGCTGTAGGGGAAATACAGGGGTGAAGAGCCAAGAAGACTGGAAAAGTGGCATTCAGGCAGACAAAACAATGAGGCCAGGAGGAGTTGATGAATCTAGAAACAATGGAAGTATCAAGGTATCTAGGATGGTTTAATGAGGATTAAGATCAGTATTACTGGGAATGAGAAATCTAGAGGAGAGAAGTTGAAGACACTGATGGAGAAGGGAGCTACTGGTGATGATATAACCCCTGCCTGGCAGGAGCTGGCGGTCAGTTGGTTGACCATTAGCGAAACTCCTCAGAGACAGGAAGTTGATAACTGACAAGGACAGGAAAGGGGAAAAGATGGCAGAGCATGATGGGAACTTCAAAGAGTGGGGTGGGGCTGGCCAAAGAGCGAGTCAATATGCTTTACAAACACCCACAGAACACCTGATCCCCCACACCTTACAGCTAGGGACACTGTTTCAAGGGGCACGAATCATGCACCCCAACAACTGCTTCTCCAAACACCTCCCCGGTTACCACATTACAACCACACAATAGGAGAAAAAGGGAGGGTAACAACCCCGGTAGCGCCCAGTCCCGCCAAATGGAGATGAGACATGTTCAGAGACTTGAGAGAAACAACGGCACCCAACCCTGCCACTGTCCTGTAAGAGACGCTGCCTCTCATCAGAAAATCGCTCACCAGTGTGTGACGTGTTCGTTACCTCCATGAGCCAGTGGTTTGAGTCAACTGTTTACACTGTAAGAGTATGATTTCCTGGGTGTATTAATCTTTAAAAAAAAAAAATCACTCTACCTCTGCATTTTCAAGCCCTGGCACATTTTTTTATGATAAAAAGTGAACAAACTAGGCTCTAATGAATGGCAGGTTTGATTCCTAAAATTATCAGTTATAGCAAAGTCATTATTTTGCTTCAAACAATACATAAAATCAAAAGAAGTGAATAAGGGGAATCATTTATGAAGGTAGCATTAAATTCCCTTAAAAAACCCAACTATTCAGAGTTACATTGGTAAACAACAGGCATTTGAAATGGTTAATTTCAGCATTTTGAGAGTTTAATAGATACCGTAACTTCACATCCTCCCACCTTGTTAAAGAACAGGAACCTTGCCAGCTTCTACCTACTCAGACCAGCCGGGAGTGCAGAACTCGACAGAACTAAGGGGTGGAATAAAGAACAACTCAGCCTAGAGAGAAATGCTCTGGGAGAGCAGGGATGCTCCTTGGCCTGTGTGCCCCGCACACGTGCAATCGCTGCCCCCGAGTGAGGTTTGAGCCTGGCTTACACGCAACAGACAGGCAATGGCATGTCTCCTAAGAACGAACTCTTAGGCTCTTTAAGGGCAGTCCATCATCACAAATGGGATGGAAATGGAGAATTCAGGCTCCTTCCCATTTATCAGACCAAGCTTCAAGATAGGATGTAGGGGGTTTGACAGATCTCAAAATGGTAACTTTGAGGGTGAATTCAGAAGCACCTGTTAGCAAGACTGTCAGTTCTTAGCAGCTCTTACAATCTGAGCTCACAAAGCAGCTACTGATCAATGATGACAAAGGGCCTCTGTGAGGCCAGGGGAGCGAGGAAAGGGGAAGTGCCAGGCTGTTTATTCGTTTATTTTCCCATGGAGGGGAGCACTGTCCTGATTCGCCAAGTTCACCATGCTTCAGGCAAACTTGAAATGGGCAGTGACTGATTAAATACAGCATTAAAAAACAAAAAACAAAACAAAACAAAAAAAAAACTGGGGGGCAGGTTTCTCTCCCTGAACATAGCAGAAAAGGTTAGAAGAAAAATTGGGGATTACCTAGAGATGGCGGTTTCTTTCAATTCAGGGAAATCTAGCTAACTTTTGCAGTATTTTTACACTTCGCCACCTGTGAGCATGTTATTTGTTTCACTGTAAATCCACTGACAGAGAAGCTTTGGATGTAAAATAGGTGTGACGGCTACAATAACACAGACTTGCCTTTTCCGTTCTTTTTGCCTTGGGTTATTTAAATAGATTTAAACCAAACAGACATTTAATTCCTAACAGACAGATGGTATGAAGATAAAATTGTTTAACCTGAGAGAGCTGTCCCACGCCAGATTCTACGTGGGTCACACCGTGCCCCACAAAGATGAGACCACCCATGGATGCTAACAAAATGAAGGTAAATCTGGTTGCTGACCAAGAAGGGATTTATAGACCATTTTGAGGACAGATGAATATATTTAAATATTAAGAGAAGCAGGCTAAGTAAATTCATCCATTCATCTACTCATTCGACAAACATTTGTTTACCATGTACTGTGAGCACAGCACTGCGTTAGGCACACGGGGAGACCCAGGACAGCTCGGCACTGACCCTTGAGGCACTAAGAGACTCACAGACAAAGCTGACAATCCAGTGGAACTTTAAGCATCTTGATACATGGACCAAAATATTCAGGATCCAAGGATTAAAGGTGGCTATTAATTTGGGGCTGAAACAAAAACAAAATTCCTTTAGTGTTTCTTTATAAACCCATGGTGTATCGTTTTCTTTATAAGATTTTCTTTTTGCTTAAGTTCATAAATCTGTATAAACCAATTCAGAAGGGATATGATAAAGTAGGAGGTCAATTTTAGGGCCTTCCCCATTCAGCTGTAAGCACAACTTAGGAAAAGGTTTGCAAAACCCTAGTGCTAGAGTGCAGTCTTGAGGTCATTTGGTGCTGGGATCCAACCTTTCAGAGATGAGGAAACCAGCATTTATAAAAGGCTCAGAATCTGCTTCTAATTGTGGATTGGTAAAAGCGTCTTGGTTTCCCAAGGAACATATGGCATAGATTGATGGTTAAAAATGTACTAGAGGGACTAAAATATTAATGTAGGAGTATTCACAGATTCCTCCTTTATAATCCCCTGCTAAGAATAATTCTGGCAATGCCACCCCAGCATCTCCTCACACTGGGGAGCTGAGATGGACGGAGGGTGACATAATTTTGCACACCATGGAGGACTGGGAAAGAGACTCCACTCAGGACAAACACCTCCCTCATACATGTTTGGGGGTGCCCAAACTGCCCTCTTCATAGTGGAACACTTACTGAGACGGGAAGGAGAGGATCACCCTTCAGGATCTTGATTTACCTGGAGGTCCAAGTGGGGGTTACTAAGAGATACTGCGATGTTGACAGCTGGGGTCAAATGTGGGTGAGTAGTTCAGGGGGCCACTGGTGCCCGGGGACAAGTCCCTGTGTGGGGGGACTACTGGAGGCACCATTCATCCATCCACATGAAAGGAAGCTCATAGCACATATGAATGATCAGAGGAGGTGCCTGGTCCCCTGGATCACCCATGTCACACACTCCTTGCCAGAAAAAGGGGAGAGTTAGTCTCAACACCACAGAGACTAGGAGTAAGGACAGTTGTTAGGAATTGCCTAAAGGCAGAAGCCAGGAGGAGACTAAACTGAGAACTGGAAAAATGGCCAGGGGTGCCAAATTCTTAGAGAAAGAAATTTCCAAAATGGATTATGGATATAAAGACAAGATGCCAACAAGATCAAAGACTCTGATATCTAGCCCATGGATATCAGTGACTAGAAATGAACCTAAACTTGTTAAATTGTGAAGGAGTTTATCCACTCAATCAATAATCATTTACTGAGTGCTGGCACTGTTACCAAATTCTGAGAAAAGGCACTGTATCAGAAATTTTGCTTTCACAGAGTTGACATCCTACCTGCAGGAGAGGGGCTTTATGAGAATCCCCAAATCTGGCCAACAACAAAGGCCTGTGATTGCTCACCTCTTAAGGCCTCCAACAACAGGAGTGGGATAATAGAGCAAAGCCCAAAAAGGTCATCCTCCATGAAGCCAATCTCAGACTTGGCAAAAAACAAGGACAAACAAAGAAGATCTTGGCAAGCACCACAGGTAGAGCAGAAGGATGACCAAGGACTCTATCCCACTGTGTTGGAGATAACCTCACACAACCTGAAACCAGGGCATGCTGAGGCAAGATTCTGGTCAAGCCAAAGTCAGTTTCCCTAATCTCATGTAAACATGTTGCAGTGTGTGAGAATTGTTTTGGTGTGGTTATACCTTCTGAGCTTGCAGGCACGTAGTCAGACCATCCTAAACACTTGGGTATGTGTTTGGGGAGGAGACAGAATATTAAAATGTATAAAATAAAACCTCAGGAGAACAGTAAGGGGAGGCTCTTCTATTTCGAAGAAGTTCTCCTAAGTATGGCTGTCTGTTTCATTGGCGTACTCTGGGGACTTGCGAAGCCTTAACACAGGCTAAGGAAATGCTGTTAGTTCCTGCCTTATGTAACTATGCTTACAGCTTTCCAATACTCCAAAATTAAAGAAACTTTACATCTCTAACTTTTGTACTGTCATCTTTCCATCACTGACATCACTGTCCTATTGTGATGACCAAGCAGATTGCTGTCAGAGCGGGATTAATGCCAAGGACTCCTGCAGGCCCTTGCCAGAATGCAGCCAGCCACTTTCCAGATAAACACTGCACACCTATTGAGGTTTAGATGTAAAAGGAAGCCCCAAGGGAACTGAGTGTTGCTTTGACTTTCACTGATTCAACTCTTTTTGTAAAAGTTAGAGACTCCAGAATCAAAAAACAAGGGGAATTTACAGATGCCAATGGTTTCAAATATTGGAGGTAATGGTAATAACACAGTTGATATAAAACTCTGTCATTAACTAACCTTTGCTATAAAAAATGGCCAAAAATAGAGAATGATTTCAAATTAAAAATTTTAACGGTGAAGATTTCTACTTTAAAATATGTGAATTACTCCAACTAAGAAGACCCCAAAATGAAGTAGCTTTACTAGTGAAATTTACCAAACATTTGAAGAAGAATTAACCCCAATTCTTCCAAAAATAAAAATAAAAAATAAAAAAGGAGGGACCACTCCCAAACTCATTTTACAAGGCTGATATTATCTTGATACCAAACTGGAAAAGGACACTACTAGAACATAACAGGCCAATATCCCTAATGATTACAGATGCCAAAATTCTCAGTAAAATACCAGCAAACCTTAATTAGCAGCACATTGAAAAGATCATTCACCATAATCAAGGGGGATTTATTCTGGGGATGCAGGAATGGTTCAAAATACGCAGACTGTCACTGTGATACATCACAATAGAATGAAAGAAAAGAATCCTATGATCATCTCAATAGGTGCAAAAAAAGCATTTGACAAAATTCAATGTCCAATCATAAGAAAAACTCTTAACAAATTAGGCATAGAAGGAACATATCGCAACATGATAAAGGTCATATAAAACAAGCTCATATCTAACATCATGCTCAGTGGTGAAAGGTTGAAAGCTTTTCCTCTGAGATTAGGAACAAGACAAGGGTGACAATTCTCACCACTCCTATTCACCATAGTACTGAAAGTCCTAGGGTGAAATAATCAAGCAAGAAAGAGAAATAAAAGGTATTGGAATTGGAAAGGAAGAAGTAAAACTGTTTCTATTTGCAGATGACATGATTTTATATATAGAAAATACTAAAGACTCCACCCAAAAACTATTAGAGTTAACCAATGAATTTAGTCAAGTTGCAGGATATAAAATTACATACAAAAAGTCAGTAGCATTTCTATATTGCTAACAACAAATTTTCTGAAAAAAGATGTAAAGAAATTGATCCCATTTATAATAGCATCAAAAATAATAAAGTACTTAGGAATTATTTCAACTAAAGAGGTGAAAACTCTATGCTGATAACTGTAAGATCTTGATGAAAGAAACTGAAGAAGACAGAAAGAAATGGGAAGGTATCCCATATTCATGGATTAGAAGAATTAATATTGTTAAAATGTCAATACTACCAAAATCCATCTATAGATTAAATGCAATACCTATTTAAGATCCCAATGGCATTTTTTACAGAAGTAGAAAAAAAACACTCCTACAATTTGTATGGAACACAAAAGACCCCTAATAACTAAAGAAATCCTAAGAAAGAAGAACAAAGCAGGAGGTATCATACTCCCTGATTCAAGGTATACTATAAAGCTACAGTCATTAAAACAGTATGGTACTGGCATAAAAACAAACAGACCAATGGAACAGAATCAAGAGCCTGGAAATAAACCCAAGCATACATGGTCAACCTAATATTTGACAAAGGAGCCAAGAATACTCAATGGAGAAAAGACAGTCTCTTCAATAAATGGTTCTGGGCTCACTGGATATTCACACGCAGAAGAAAGAAACTGGACCCATATCTGATTCCACTCCCAAAAATTAACTCAATGGATTAAAGACTTGAAAGTAAAACATGGAACCTGGAAACTCCTAGAAGAAAACATAGCAACAAAACTCCTTGACATGGGTCTTGGTGATGATTTTTTGGATATGACACCAAAAGCTCAAGCAACAAAAAAAATAAACAAGTGGGATTACATCAAACTAAAAAGTTTCTGCACAGCAAAAAAACCCAAAAAACCAAAAAACCACCAAAAAAGTGGAAAGACAACCTATGGAATGGGAAAAATATTTGCAAACCATGTATCTGATAAGGGGTTAATATCCAAAATACATATATATATACCTCATACAATCCAGTAACAAAGGAAAAAAACAAAAACCTTAAAAAAAATGGGCTAAAGGCCTCAAGAGACATTTCTTCAAAAAAGATATAGGACAGGCCAATAGGTACATGAAAAGATGAACACTAGCATGAGGGAAATGCAAATTAAAACCACAATGAGCTATCATCTCACACCTGTTCGGCCATCATCATGAAGACAAGATAGATAGTGGATGTGGAGAAAGGGAACCCATGTGCACTGTTGGTGGGAATGCAAACTGGTGTAACCACTGTGGAAGACAGTATGGAGGCTCCTCAAATTAAAAATGCAACTACCAGATGATCCAGTAATCCCACATCTGGGAAATGTATCTAAAGGAAACAAAACCACTAACTTGAAAAGATATTTGGACCCCAATGTGTGCAGCACCATTACCTACAATAGCCAAGACACAGAAATAACCTAAGTATCCCTCAAGGGATGAAGATAAAGAAGATGTGGTATAATAGAGAGTAGAATATTAGCCATTAAAAACAGAGGAATTCCAGCCATTTGCCATATGCTGTCATTTATATATGGAATCTAAAACAACCAACCAAACTTGCAGAAAAAGAGACAAACTTATGATTACCAGAGGTGGAGGGGAAAGCTGAGGAGAACTGGAGGAAAGTGGTCAAAGGTACAAACTTCCAGTTATAAGGTAAGTACGTACTAAGGATGTAATGGAGAGCCTGAGGACTGTAAACATAGTTGTGTGGTATACAGGACAGAGAGCAAATCTTCAGAGTTCACCTCTCAAAGACAAGGTTTTCTTCCTTTCTTTTTTATTGTATTTCTATGAGAGGAAGGAGGCAGATGAAGCTACTGCGGCGATATATTTCACAATATACGATAATCAAACCATACCGCTGTAGGTCTTACAGTTATATAGTGATGTCAATTATTTCTCAGTAAAACTGGGAAGAAAACAGAAAAAAAGAGATATGTTGACATTTACCTACTATTGGATGGTAGGGAAATGAAAAAATATATATGAGTACTAAATATTTCCCCTGACAGTAGCTCAACCTCGTAATTCTTTATCATTTAGGACAAAAACACTAAAGACGATATTCAAATTTAAAAGTGATTTTCTAATTATATTACAGACCCCCTCTCTGGAAAACAAACAGTATTTAATTAAGACACAAGGCTTGCTTGATAAAAGTGTATAAAAAGGTTTGTTTCTTGAAACTTTTCTTACCACGTGATTGGGTACGTTACACAGCCAGGTCAAAGAGCTGAACATCTAGACTACATACATCTAATCAAGAGATGACTAGAACTATAAATGTCATCATTTCTACACTTATCCATAATTCATAAGTAAACTACATTAAACTGGTGCTAAGACAATACAATTTAGGTGTTAAAAACGAACTCTTCTACCTCAGACATTTTCCTAAAGGGAGAGATGACCCTCCCAGTCTGAGACAGACAGGAGAGGGGACAGGAAGCCAAGGGCCCGGCTGAGGAAGGGGAGACACACTTTAGCTCAGTGTGGGATTCTGATTGCTGGTCATAAGTTATGCAGCTTCTGAGGTGAGAAGGCAGGGGGAAGGGGTTGAACCTCTCCTTCTTCAAGTGAGAGGTGGAAAATATAATGTTATAAAGATAGAAACAGAAAGAGTCAATTCCCACATTCTTTTCTTCATCCCTGGACAGCCAGCCAAAAGCTGCAAGCCTCAGCGCTTGTTAATAAAGGACCTTGAACAAATACAGACTGCTGACTCAGGTGCCGTGAGAACACAACCCCTGAGCTAACCCGTGTACCCACTCAGAAGAACAGAAGTTACTGAATATTTATATGCCAATTTCCATAAAAATACTTCACTTGGTATTTATTTTGTATTTTTTCATCACAGAGTTAGGTTTTTGTCTGAATGCATGTTCCAACTAAATATATCAAATAAAAATCTCCATTATTCCCATTCCCCATGCAGATGGTTAATCTAAGCAGTGATGGGAGGAGGAGATGGGGACAAGTGTGTCAAACAGGAGACATTTCAAAATCAACTAGGAACCATGGCCCAATCACGTGAAACTTGGGAGACCAATGGCTGGTCAGCTCATTTGGATCTTATTAACAGACCACATGCCACATTGGGAGATATTATAGATCCTATCTATAAGTTATGAAAAAGATGTCTTTGTGATCCACCTGTATTGCGATCATGCACTTACCTCATACCCAAAATTGGGATTGCACGGGTATTTAATCCATACAAAAAATTGGATATTGGCACTAGATACTTGTAGCGCTGTAAGTTTCTAATTTGTTCTTTTTCTTAATGTGAAAATAAAAACCTCTGGAGATGGGCCAAAGATGTTCACATGTTATTTTTAAAGATATGTGAGAATATAAAAATGTAATGTGAGTAAAAATAATCAATTTTAAAAAGTGACCATTCTCAGTGTACTAATGTTTTCTACAAGTTAATTCTTCTGACATCCCTAGACAGGGGTGTAAAACTATGGCTCATCAAAACTGATCCATTTAAAATTAGGTAGAGCTTTAAATGTCTCTAATAATTCTTGATACTGATTTGGTTGTATTTACTGGTATCTTGAAATGACTGTATATATTCAAAAGCATTTATAAATTATAGGAATTACTGTTCAACAAAATGGCCAGAAGCTCTTTTCTGTGATAATAATACTAGTTTCCATTAGAAAAAAAAACATGAAAGGAGCATGAGCAGGATATTTTCCACCCCTCCATGTCTACGCTCCACCCTTCTCTCCTCCTGCTCTGAGCCCTCCAGGGCTGGCCTTTGACGACCCTTCAGCTCTGACTGGCTTCAGCTTGAGAGGGGCATCAGTGGAAGATGAGAGGGTCAGGCGCCTGGGTGGCTCAGTCGTTAAGCGTCTGCCTTCGGCTCAGGTCATGATCCCGGAGTCCCACATCGGGCTCCCTGCTCGGCGGGAAGCCTGCTTCTCCCTCTCCCACTCCCCCTGCTTGTGTTCCTGCTCTCGCTATCTCTCTGTCAAATAAATAAAATATTTTTAAAAAAAAGAAAGAAAAAGAAAAGAAAAAGGAAGATGAGAGGGTCAGAGGAGAATGCAACTGGGGAATTTATTCCCTGGAGAGCTCCTTGCGGGGACTGAGGTCGGTGCCCTTTAACCTTCTCCCTCGGGTCTCAGCTCCTGTAAGGCAGTCTGCTCCCACAGCTAATGCTCCCCACATCTGGCAATAGCTTCCCCCCACCAACCTCTGAACACAAGAGTGGTGGAGTGGCTCCCCATCGCTATTGTTTCTCTTAACCCTGCCCACACCTTTGTGACTAGTCCTTTCATTAAACTCTCCCCAAATTACTTCCTTTTCAGAGCACTCTTTCTTTCCTGCTGCGGCCACAACTGACAGAGAGCTCAGGTCACACCCGAAAGACTTAGGTTATACCTCTCACGGTGCACTAATTCTAAGAAATTCTATCTAAGGTAATAGGTGCCCTATATTTTTACATTCTTTGAAGCCAATTTCAGAGAGCTCGAGCCAAGAATCAAAACCAGAAAAAGAAAGCTTTCTCATCTTTTACACAACATGATCCAATGTAATCTTTAGAAATACAATATATATAATATGGTGCATTGAAGCATAACAAATGTCCTATTAAAACAAGGCAAAAAAAAGAGTTAAATTTAAAGTATCAGTTTACCTCATGATCTTAAAAAAAGTTGTTTTTTTTTTTCTTTTCTATTTTAGGTCTACAACCATTTAAGCCACCTCCAAGAGTTATGGGGAACTAGTGTGCACTCACAGAAACCAGATTCCATGCTGGCACAGGAAAATCAATGATGAGTATGGGACCAACCTCTTGTCAAAAACAAGGACAATTTCAGAAGTACATGATGGTACTGTGAAAAAGCCACAGATACCAACCCAAAGAAAGGTCTGCTAAAGACCACACGGTGACAATTTAAACATTAAACAATGATAACAATAGCACCATCAGAATCGGCTGCACCTAAAAATGTTATACTATTACCTCAAGAGACAAACAAGAACTATGCTTTTAAAAAGGAATATATACCAACAGTAACCAATTAACCAGTGCTGAGTTTATCATCAAAATATGAGGACAAAAAGAATGAAAAATGATTTAATGGATTTTTCCAAAGAAAACAGTAATTTGTTTCACTGATATGACTGACTTTGAGTATCCAGGTAGTTATCAGTCTGAAATGTCCAAAGTCCTTTTCCTGCTAAGTTGATGCTATGAATGCCAACTCTTAGGCCAGAGGGTAAAGGATCAAAAATGGAATTAGATCCACCTAAAGCTTGGGCCTTCTGGGTGATGTCTCTTAATGTTGACCTTTCCTCCCTGTCTTACTGCGTGCACTGGTCATGGTCATCTGGGGAGTAGCCAAACACAGAGCCAGAGTTTCTGGAAGAGTCCGGGAGGAGTTCTGGGCAGGGTGGGGGTGGGAGGGGAGGATTCAGTTCTATGGGAATGACACGGGAGTTTCTGGTGCCTGGTAGAATCCTTACCCCACAGGGGCATCGGTTATGTTCCAGGAGGAATTTGAAAGACTAGGGGAAGTTGGTTCTTTTAGAAGATAGTGTGTTACCTCCTACTCTGTTTTCACTTGGTGTATCTTTCGTCATAACAAACACAACCTTTACATCCTCTGACTGTTGACCTCTTCTAACATTCGTATTACTATTTAGTTGTGCAAAACAAGCACGTGGCAA
Organism: Mirounga leonina; assembly: GCF_011800145.1. Taxonomy (NCBI): domain Eukaryota; kingdom Metazoa; phylum Chordata; class Mammalia; order Carnivora; family Phocidae; genus Mirounga; species Mirounga leonina. The sequence goes on from NW_023270305.1 coordinate 57,881,253, forward strand.
GAGCAGGAGTCTATGACTGTCCCAGCCAGCAGGGGATGATATGGACGTGGACCAGAGAGCAGTACGTATTGTGTCTCACTCTCTCTCCTTCCAAGTGGCAGTTTAAAAAACTATCCTCATTCTGTCCTCTCTTTACCACTGTCTATTTGGCATGTTAGGGTGGTCAACATTATCATCAGTCACAGGACTATGAAGAACTTTATCTGGACCTGGATGAGAAGACTTCATAGCTCCCTGAGATCCTGGATGTGGGGCTGGACACAGTAACTGATTGAAACTCTTTGGGGAGGGGCTAACTGTGTTTCCAATCATTTATGTGGGAGAGCTTAAAGTGGAGCATTTTAAGAGTGTGTATATGACCAAAAAAAAGGCGGAGGGCAGTAGACCTGTCCTGCTTTGGGTTCATACAGAAATCAAATTTTGGGGGCACCTGGGCGGCTCAGTTGGTTAAGTGGCGGCCTTCGGCTTGGGTTGTGATCCCAGGGTCCTCCAATAGAGCCCCACATCGGGCTCCTTTCTCAGCAGGGAGCCTGCTTCTCCCTCTACCTGCCGCTCCCCCTGCTTGTGCTTGCTCTCTCTTCCCCCCATCCCATGTCAAATAAATAAATAAAGCTTAAAATCAAATTTTGTTAATCACCTTGGACTTTCACTTCTGGTGGAGGTGATTACACTACTAGTCTATGGGTGGCATATAATTACTTACTTGAACAGTCAATAAAAGGCTCATAGTTTACAGATCACCAGTGACTGGTTCAAGGGTGGTCATGTGACCCACCAGAGCCAATAATACATCATAAAACATTTGCAAGGACTTGTCAATCAGAGGTAGTTCTTTCCTGCTGGGCTCTAAGGTCCAGGCACTGTAGTCATTTTGCTACTTGAATTGCAATAACTGAGAGAAAGCAGAACTGAGATATGGAGAGAGAAAAGCAAGATTTGAGTTTCCCTATCATGGGACACCTGAAGTCACCCTATCCCTGGATTTTCAGATTTGTCAGCCAATAGATTCCTTTCGCTTAGGCCAGTTTGGGCTAGGTGACCTCCCTGAAACTGAAAGTCGTACCTTATAAATTAGAAAATGACATATCAACTTGGTGTGAACTTGGTAAAGTGGTGAAAGAAACTTCTTAATTTTATAGGCAACTCTAGTAATCTGGTGCTGAGCAAATTTCAGGGCTTTTCTCCTGATGAGTTCAGAACTGTTTTTACTGAAGTGAGAACACAGTATTTTGGTACTCTCTCTTGTGCTGTGATGATGGTAGGCGTTTTGTATCTTAAATTGCTCTGAAAACCATGCTTCCCCTCCTGTTTTTTTCTTTTCTGAAAAAGAACCGATATTTAAAGTATTTATTAAGTAATAACTTTAGGTTTGCAGGTGGATGAAACAGCCATAATATTGAGAAAACACGGCAAAGTAGGAATGACACCAGAAGTTGAAAGCAAGAGGGTGTGTCAGGGTGGAGGTGGGAACGTGAGAGGCAGGAGGGCTTTGGAAAGGTTGCTTTAAGACCAGAACTGAAGTCAGCAGAGGATGAAGAAGAGCACTATGGGGCAGCCCTAAATATGCAGATGAGGTCGAAAGGCACAGGTTCCCCAGACCTGACTTTCCTCAGCCACATGCCACACACTGCAGGTGAGCAACAGGATTGCCCAAGAGTTCACCCAAGGTTGGGTACTGGCTAGACCGGTGTGGCTAGATGAAAGAGGCAAGGCATCCCAGCGTGCTAGAGCAAAGCTGAAGTGGGAGACCACGATACTTGGTAAACACTTGGAAGGGATTACATATTTGGTAGGTGTAACTCAGTATTCTTTTGAGAGCAATTACAAATTTCTCTCCAATTTCCCACTTCTCAAGAGATTGGAACTAAAGATCAGGTGACTGTTGAAGAATCAAAACTCATGGTGTGTTAGAAATTGTACAAAGAAGCACAATCTGAAGCCTCGCAGCTCTTTTAAAATCAAGTAACTGAGTCTAATTAGAACCAATCTAGGACTATCTGAAATGTGAGGAATTAGAGATGCAGTTGCTTAAAAACTAACTGGTACATAATGTGCAGCTGTCTGCAAGGCACTATTATCAATATGATGGATCCTGTGCTCATTTCACTGTTCTAAAGTGGAAAAGGATGTAAACCGGAAGTAGAATTTTCTGAAACATTGGTAAAAGGCAAAACAAGTCCTTGCATTGAGTGAGAGGCTGTTCCGAGCTCACACCTCTTGTAATTCTCCAGTGTTTGTCTCCCATTAGTCTTACTGGGGGGCATGTCTTGGTCCAGGTGTTTAGAAAAGGCACCCAGGTATCTACAGGTATGCCTGGGAGGGAACAACGAAGGGCAGGTCAAGAAGAGCCTCTGTCTCTCCAATCAGGAGGGTTTGAAGGGCCAGAGGGAAGAGTATCAGGGCTGACAGTCCTGAATACTGGCAGGGAGAAGCCAGGTGCTGCCTGACCCTAGACTCTTCTTGTCTGAGGTCCCCAGCATTTCTGTCTCTGCCTCTCTCTCTTCTGCTTGGGATGCTGGAGCCCACAGAGCCCGTTTCTTATCCCAGGTGAGGACTCAGGTGAGGTATTTGCCTAGCTTATTGCAAAAGTCCTCCCCACCCCACTTTCCTTCTCTCATCCTGCTTTTTCACAAAGTCTTTGAACATCCTGCCTTGTCTGGTGCGCCCTTCTCTCTTCTGCAGATCAGATGCTGTCTACAAGGGGAAGTTCAGATGAGCCTCAGTTTAGGTTAGAAACCAACTGCAGTGTTTGGAATTGGGAATTTGCTTAGATTTCTAAATCTTAGTGGCTGGCCTAAGTCTCAACATGATGAAGCACTGGGTTGTAGACATCAGCCAGAAACAACCTTGGAATAATAGCCAAGTCAACTCATTTCATAATGTTATATGACATTGGAAAGGTTGAGTAATTTTTCTCCCAAAAGAATGTTTAATTTAGGCCAAATGTTTCTAAGGGTGGATTGTTTAAGGGTGAGATTTATTAAGGCACTTATGTACATATGATTCTTTTCTTTCTTTATTCTAAGTAGTAGGCCCTTAAAAATTATTTTCTCTTCGTGGCCTCTAGAAAAACCATGTTGCAAGAAGATAAACCATAATTTATAGACTACTGCAGAAAAATCTCTAATTTTTTTTAAGCAAAAGAGAACTCTGAATCTTCACAGTGACATCTAACAAAAATGTCAGCGATGAATTAGGGATTTTTGCAGCAGATTCCATCTGTTTGTGTATAGCACCCCCACTGTTTATCAAGCTTATTTTAACATCTAGCAATGAACTGAAGCAGGAGGGCGAAATATTTCTTTATATTTACATTCCCACCTAATTTTAAGAAGTGATAGATCAAATTTTTGAAATAATTATTATTAGGCAGAAAGCCACACTGAATGCAAAAAACCACCTTGAATCTCATTAATTATAGTGGGACAAGGGTACTTGTGAACACCGAACCCCATGTCATTATAAAGAACCCACAGAGAATTCTTAAAACATTTTTGTGATCCATTAAGTTCTCTTCAGATGTTAGAGTTTTAGTGAGTATTTATCCTTCCTAGTATGAATATGGTAAATTAAGAAATTGTAGTAACTGGGAGCTTTTTTCTTAAAAGTGCCTAAGTATTTGGCTATTGCCCTTATCAATACTCATAACAGCACATCAGAAAGGCCTAAAATGACATCTGAAACTCTCTATATAAGGATCCCGAGGTGGCAAAAACAAATTGGTTAGGTCTGGACTCACCAAACCCACCTGAACAATCTTGGGCAGGTGAAGACACAATGAGAGAAGGTATGCCAAGTGATACAGTGTAATGCACAGACTCTGGTAAGAACAGAGGATTATTTTTCATGACCCACAAATACTCCTCCAGGACCTTAGAAGCCCTCCCACCCTCCTACCCCTCTAATCAGCATGTCTCCTGTTAGCCATCACATTCCAGACAGTGTGTGGCTATCCTGACATCCTTTCTGGGCAAGGGGAAACCTGGTTCAACCAGATCTCACGTCTACTCAAGTCATATTACACAACCAACTTCCGCAAAGTGTAACCCACCCTTTGCCACATATCAAGGGGCCACGGGCGATTTTCCCCATGTATGCAGGTTAAGACTCTGTGCATATACACAAAAGACTAGCTGAGGTAGCAACTCTGAAGGCAAAGAAAATGAACTCTTGTTGAAATCAGTTTCTTGTCATCAGATGTAGTAAATGCAAACAAACCTGGCGACACCATACCTTTCTTCCACCGAAACTTCTTTCAGCTGCTGGTGTGGTTTGGTGCCTTCCATCTCCCTGATGCTCACTGCATAGATCTTGGTGGTGTAATCAATGGCCTTCTCTCTAGCAACGTCACTGTCATAGCCTCAAACAATGGAAAGGAACAGGGGCATGGAGTTGGTTGGCAGTGGGAAGGGAGAATGTGGGGAAGGGAGGGAATGTGCGGGAAGGGCAGCTGGCTTGCGGCAGGTGGGGCTCACTCACCTCCATCCTCTTCCGCGTCTGTGTCCGACTCCTCGCTATCCACCAGTTTGCTCTCTTGGGTCCCCACAAACTCCCTCGTCCAGATCATCAAGGCGGTGTCGGCACCACCAACCGTGAGCAGCACAGAGTCGCTGTGCAGCCACCTCACATTGGTGACGTGCGCGCTGTGCCCCACATACTTCTTGAATCTTGCATGCTGGCCCTGTAAAGCCAGAAACCCGTGAGCACCCCATCTAGAGTCTCATTACTCCTGTCTCCAGACTACTTCCCCCATGTTCTTTTCCAGAGTGGCTTCTAGTGGATACAAATTAAGCAGTCGATCTAAGCAGCAACTTCCCTCTGTTTCTTTAGAGTGTAAGCTCCATGAGGGCAGGCACTCAGTCTCTTTTTTCCCTAAAACATTACCTGGCTCATCATGGGTCCTCAGTATGTAGTTTGTGAAGGAAGGAACGAAATGTTAGACTACAGACCCTACTTCTGGGAGCCTAATGAAGTGTACAAAGCTTATTTGTTTCTCTCAAATATTAAATGTACATTCTCCACGGGTCTCTAGTGTAAACTCCTGATGGTTAGTCTGGCTGACATTTGAGTTCAGAAGTGTCTTCACAGTCATCTCCCATAGTGGCTTTTGTACCACAGCCCAGGCTAGGACAGAAGAGCAAGGGACCGCTTATAATCCTGGGGCCTAAAGTAAGATTTAAAATGAACACAGCAGTTTCTGCCACGGATACTGTAAACAGTTTTCACTGGCAACACTCAAATAATTGGTTTTAAAACAAAGTAAGCTCCTTTTCAACAAGCATAACCAAATAAAAGAGCCCAACTTATGAGTGATTACGGAAAGCTCTTCAGAGTTGCACACCCAGGCCACACAACGTTCATCCCAGGTGGGGAAGGATGAGGGTGGAATATGAGTCAGCTGCTCACACTGGGCAGTCCTGACATGTGGTGGAAGCCGAAGCTGCCACCAGAAACCAGCTTCCATTTTTGGCTCATGAGCCATGGCCTGGCAAAAACAGCTCCAGCGAGAGCCATTTAAAGAGGGAGAGTTTTTCCATCCTCTCAGCAACAACCAGAGAATACCCTGACCGATGTGGGAAGCTGCACGCTTTTTCTGAGGTTGTGAGAGGGCCATCGGTGTCCCCGATGGAAACTGGTCTCAGTAACAGGAGAAGCTTCCAGAGGGTTTTAGGACTGGCATGCTAAGGAACATGAAACCAGCACAGACACATGGCAGGAGACAGGTGCAGCAGAGTGTATGACTCTGAAATACTCTTAGTCAAGATCTCTCTGTATCGGGCAGACCCCTACCTGACAGCGGAGTGGAAATGCCCACTCCTCAACAGAATACTGAGTGTAGAAAGATTAGGGAAGCAGACAGGCAGGCCATATTTCCAGGAAGCCTTCCAGAGCCACTAGTTGCCAGAAAATAGGCACATTTTCTAGCATTGAAAATAAGGATTTCCAAGGGAAACCACTATTCACATAGTTCTATGTGAGGTCATGGGAGCAAAGAGGCCAGCTATAGTGGCTGCAGCCGTGTGTCCTGCTGGTCTCCCAGTTGGAAGCAGGAACCTACCCACTGTATCTACTACACATACAAGCTTATTTCTTGAGGTGGACAAAGAAAAAGAGCCTGAGGAATGCTGCTCCATACCCCTACTTATATAATGGGATATACGGTTGCTAGACAGGATGAAAGAAGAAATCCAAAAAGAAAGGTTCAGGAGAAAAAATATTCTAAGGTGATCATAATCACGTTGCAGAGGGAAAGAAAGTGACAGAGGAAAAAGAGGAAAAAGTTCTGAGCCACTAAAACAATTTAACAAAGCTGAGATTCTTGCAGCAGAGGGGGATTAAAGATTCTCAGAATATGAAGCAAGATCACTGCTCCATGGAACAATAAAGGGAATTCGCAGTTACTAGACATTTCCAGGAAACTAGCTGCTCCCCCAGGAGGAACAGGCCAGCAGGAATGTTTGGTGGCTCCCTGAGGGCTTATGAAAGGAGCCTCCTGAAGACCTGGCAGAGCTGGTCCGATGAGCTGTCCTTCTGGGTCACCACGTCAAACCACACATTTGTGTATCACTCATCAGGACTCACTACCACAACTTGCCTCTTCCCCTGAGTCATGACAGAACAGAGAATCTGGAATATGTCCCCACAGGACTGGGTGTTAACTGCTGTTCGGTGAGAAATTCCTGAGAGTTTGATGAAAGCGATGTACCCTCTCCCCAGATTCACAACATTTCACATAGAGTTTCTCTGCCTGTAACACTTAATGGACAAAGTTCCTCTCAGAAGAACAATTCTCTAGAGCCTTTGGTTTTCCGAGGAGGAGACTCGAGAACGTAAGGGTGGGTTTTAGAAATATAAATGACATGGTGTATTTTAGCCTCGCTGGTAGAGTGGAAGGGAATGGAGGCTTAAGGGAACGGTTGGCCAGCTATATAGATGGCATCCAAGGAGAGAGCTGGGGTTTCTGCTACACGATTTAAGGTACTAGAAAAATGGATGGACTCTGGGCAAGAAGAGTTTATTCCAGGGAGGCTAGAAATAACGGGACTAATACCTCATCAAGAAGATTTTAAACTGTAAAACTGAATATATAAGAGCACGTATTAGTCATTGAAAGAAAACTGCCTGGAAGATAGGCCAAGTCACTCCTAGGAAAGGAGAACAAGAAAAAGAGTCAAGAAGACGACCTGACATTAGAGTCTAACAAATGGAACTTGGACTTTGGGCAAAGAGATTGCTGTGTGGTGAAGGGATCTCATTAAGACCCAATGACATGGAACTCAATGCTAGAATACTGCAGTTGGGATGGTGTCTTAATGGGGTAGGGCTGTTCTAACAAGATACCACCTCCGGGGGAGGGGGCTTAAACAAAAGAAATTCATCTCTCACAGTTATGCGAAGAGGCTGGAAAGTTTAAGATCAAGGTATCAGCCGATATGGTTCCTGGTGAGAGCTCCCTTCCTGGCTTGGGCACACCACCTATGAGAACACAGCAAGTGTGCTTATGGCCTTTCCTCAGTGTGTGTGTGCATGGAGAGAGAGAGAGTGAGCTCTTTGGTGTCTCTTCTTACAAGAACACTAATCCTACTGGATCAGAACCCCAGCCTTATGCTCTCATTTAACCTTAATTATTTCTGCAAATTCCCTCTCTGTATATACAGTCACATTGGAAGGTAGGGCTTCAATATATGAATTTTGGTGGGGAAGCAAACATTCAGTCCTTAACAGATGGAGAACTTTGTCCCACAGACTCAGAGCACTGGAGGAGTATGACTATACAGCTAGAAATATTCATCAGCTTGGGTCAACATATTTAGGAGCGAAAGTGTGCCAGAAAAACCAGATTAAGACAGAAAAGAGGAAGAGAAGTGATACTATCAAAGTAGTTTATACTGACCAGGGGTTTTCAAATGCTTTTAAATTATGAAACTGTTTCTTCAATCAGATCTTACATAGTAGAACTCAAGAGTAAAAAGAAACAATCCAACTTAACATCGTGGATAAAAGATTTCTACAAACACTTCACAAATGGTCAATAAGGAAACAAAGAAGTGCTTAGTATCATTAGTCATCAGGGAAACATAAATGACAAACACAGTGAGATCACATTATCTGCTCCCGGGATAGCTAAATTGTACAAGTTGGACAACACTGAATGTTGGCAACTGGAACTCTCTTACCTTCTCTATGAGAATGTAAAATGATACAATCACTTTGGAAAAGGTCTGGCAGTTTCTTAAAAAGTTAAACATGCACTTCCCCCTATGACCCAGAAATTCCACTCCTATATATTTACATAAGAGGGAGAAATCACGTCCACAAAGATTCATCCAAAAATGTTGATAGCAGCTTTATTTCAACCAAACACTTGAAAAGCATGTGCCCATTGATAGCTGTGTGGATAAACAAACTCTGTTCTATCCATACAATGGAATTCCATTCAGCTATAAAAAGGAACAGACTATTATTACACAGAACAGCAAGGAGGAATCTCAGAAACATTGTCTGAATGAAAGAAGCCAGATACAAAACAGTACCTACTTGATCATTCCATTTATTTTATTTTTTTTTAAGATTTTATTTATTTATTTGACAGAGACAGAGATAGCGAGAACAGGAACACAAGCAGGGGGAGTGGGAGAGGGAGAAGCAGGCTTCCCGCCGAGCAGGGAACCCAATGTGGAGCTCTTTCCCAGGACCCTGAGATTATGACCTGAGCCCAAGGCAGATGCTTAACGACTGAGCCACCCAGGCGCCCCTTGATCATTCCATTTATATGAAGTTTTGGAACAGGTAAAACTTATCTATGGTGAAAAACAATGGAATAGTCTTCTCATGTGAGAATAGAAGTGGGGGGGCGGGGAGGGCTTGACTCAGAAGTTAGCCTGAAGGAACTTCAGGGCTGATAATAGTGATATCTTGATAGGTGTTTGGATCATGTAGGTGTATGTATTTGTCAGTGTTCATCAAAAGGCCTTAAGGGGCACCTTAAGGGGTGCCTGGGTGGCTCAGTTGGTTAAGCGTCTGCCTTTGACTCAGGTCATGATCCCAGGGTCCTGGGATCAAGTCCCACATCGGGCTCCTCACTCAGCGGGGAACCTGCTTCTCCCTCTGCCTGCAGCTCCCCCTGCTTGTGTTCTCTCTGACAAATAAATAAATAGAACCTTTAAAAAAATTTTTTTGTGTATTTCAACTATATGTAAATTTAATTAAAAAACACCATAAGCAAATATTGAACAATAGGTAATGACAGGCATGTTGAAACATTTAGGGGTAAGTACCCTGATATCTACAACTTACTTTGATTTATATACAGACTCTAGGTGGTGGGGTTCCAGGGGTTCACTGTATCATTCTTTTGCCTTATCTATATGCTTGAACATTTTCATAACAAAATATTGGAAGAAAATCTTACACAGAAACTCAATGCATAAGATACAAAACAGAGAGCGACTCTGGCGAAAGCAGGGGTGGGGCCCCAGAACCCCTTCAGTTGGCCCCTATCTTGTTGCTTGGGGTTGTCCTTGAACCTCCTTGGAACTCTGGGAGTTGGAGAAACACAGCTTGAAATGTCTGCTATAGGCAGCCCATGTGGGCAGAATGGGGATGTGGATGATGAATTCCCAGGAACAACAGTGAATCTAGCTCAGGAACATGATGCGGTGGTACCGTGGGGATTTCAGCTATCTAAAGATCTGCCCCAACCTGTCTACTAAAACCAGGGTATCACTAACTTTTTACTTGTCCCGTGAGCAAACTCATTTCAAAAAATGTAGAAGTAGGAAGGAAAAGTGCTACAAAGTACTGAACTCTGATCAAATAGGAAGGCGGGGACTGGTAGGTGGTGGTGAAGTCATGAATCATTGGGGGGAGGCTACCAGGTGGCTTTGGAATTTGGGATGGATGATGAAGGGAACATGGGACATACATCAGAAGTGTATCTTACAAAAAAACTACAAAAGTAATAATCTGACAGGATTTAACAAATGTAGAATCAAAGAGGAAGGCATCTAAAGAAACGCACGTTGCTGCCGAGGGAACAGGTGTGATTAGGTGTATTAAGTGTACACATGACAGAGGAGTAGATAACTGGGGATGAATACAAAAGTCTTGCACAGACAACTTTAATATACTTCCAGGAATGAAGTCAAAACCCAAGACAAGTGAAAAGGAATATAAAGATATATTTAGGGCTAGAAAAAAAACAGCCCAAAGTCAGGAACACTTCTTAGATGAGATGATTTAATAGCAACAGAAAGCAGATTTACTTATCTCCTCTATAAAGAGAATGCTCTTCAAACTAGAAAGGGCAAAAGAGAGCTGTGTGCCTGAGTACAGGTCCTTCCAATGTGACCACAGAAGTCAGGTCAGTAACAGCTGGGAAGTTTAGAAACCAGGAAAGGTGGCATCCAACATAAAAAGGTTCCTGTATTCAAAAGGGAAAACATGGAGACTCTGGCAAATATTGACTCATGAGTTGATGTAATCCCTGGGAAATTCTAAGGTGAATTATTACACAAAAGGTCAATAAACACTTGGAAAAGGAAGTAATGATTACTAAGCAGCGATAGGGGTTCACTGTGAACTGCATCTTTTACTGACTGGTTTATTAGAAGGAGAGATTAAGGATATCAGAGACATAGGCCATGTGGCTTGTAGCAAGATATTTTCCAAGTCATTAATGATGTGTCATTGGACTAGAGATAGAAATGTGAGGTCGGTGATAGCATAGTCAGGTAAATGTAAACGTCTATGATTGACTGAGGAACTCGAACTCAATGTGTACAATAATAAACAGAATATCAAAATGAATGGGGCTCCTGCCACTTGGTTGTTCTAGCCTTTTTTTTTTTTTCTCCCCATGACTGAAAACTTCCACTTGTGAAATGAGAAGATAACATGAGGCTGGAAAGGAAAGTAAGTATTTTGAAAAGGTATTTAAAAGATGTTGACAGGTTAGAACAACAAGGTGTAGTAAGATAAATCTCATTTGGGTACAAATATAAAGTTCTGTACTCAAATTTTAGAAAATCAATTGTGTACATATGAGGGATAACCTAAACATTTTTTTTTTTTTAGAATGAAATCTATGATTCAGTTGCATAGTGTGTCAGCCCACAGAGTTGGTGCCATTTTAGTTTGATTTAAACCAAATACAAAATCAAAAGAAGAAGGTAAGAGTCCCACTGAGCCTGAGCTGGTCAACATCTGAAGTGGTGAATTCCATTTCAGCTGAAAGAGTCTGGAATGGAACTGATAACATGGCGTGTGCTCAGAGGCAGGGGCAGCTGGAAACCACGTCCTGTGGGAAATGGCTGAAGAACCGGACACATTTAGGCAGGAGAAAATGAGATTTCAGGGAGTCAAATACTATCTTCCTCCACACGAAGACCGTTAGAGGACCGCAGTTATTTGGTGATGGTTCAGAAGGCAGAACTTTGGCTAAAGAGAAGAAATTTCCGCTCTGTATAGAGCAGAACATTTTGACAACTGAACTTTTTAATAATGAATTGGGCTGCTTTGTGAGGTAGTAAATCCCTCCTCTCTGGAAGTATGCTAGTACGTGTTGGAAAGACACTGGTCCAAGACATTGTAAAGAAATTCCTCCTTTGCAGTTGGTGAGATGTTGGATTTAATGGCCATTGAAGGCCTTTCAAGGAAGAATTCGATACCATGAGAATCAGGCTTCTATAGTAAATAAGTCATGAGGTGTTTAGATAGCATTCATAACAAGAGGGCTGCTGATGACATTACTGACTGCTTATGCCTTCAATATTTAAAAATCCACTTAGATACAATACATAGATTTTAAGTTATTAATGAGACTGAGCAAGTATATATAATAAACATGCAGTATTACCTTGACGGGATAGGAGAAAAGCTTAACAAAGCCAAAATCATCTCCAGTTGCTAGGAGGGAACAGTCTTTGGTAAGACTGGCCGCATTGACCTCAGTCACGTCACTATGCGCGGGCCAGATGCCCTCGCAGGTGGGCCCCAGGACGCACGTCCATGTGTCCCACTCGATTTTCTCGATCTTAAAAATAAGGAAAGAAAGTTAACATACTTTTGCACAACCTAGAGATCTCTTTTAATGGAAGCACGGTCACAGCTGGTGTGCAACGTTACATTAGTTCCCAGTGTACAGCACGGTGACTGGACAAGTCTATGCGTCCATTGAGTTCTGCTCAGCATGAGTGTAGCTCCCATCTGTTACCATCCAGTCCTATTACAATACCACTGACTGCCTTCCTTATGCCGTATCATCTGTTTTTCTTTTAAAAGAAACAATACGAAGTGGAGTCGTTCTAACTGATGACTTCACCAACATCAGGCATTTGTGTTGTGATCTGAGGTGCGGAAGTTCTAAGCTGCATTTTCTGAGTGGCATCTGCATTATCTTAATAAACACTACAGTCAGATAGCCATATATTTTTCTACAGATAGAATCAACATTTCAGAATTGTGGAAACCAGAGAGTAAGAAAGTTTTTTAGTTCTTTCCTAGATATTTACCATCGTTGAATCCATAAGCTGGATCAGGGTTTCTCAGTCTCAGCACTATTAACATTTTAGGCCGGATGATTCTCTGTTGTCAGGGGCTGTCCTGTGCACAGTAGTATTTTAGCAGCATCCCTGTCTTCTACCCCCGGATGCCAGTAGTCCCCCTCCCCAAGTTGTCCTCAGACATTGGCAAATGTCCCTGGGGGAGGGGGCAAAATTGCTGCCAAGTGAGGACCACTGAGCTACATTGATCACTCGGGCTGATCAGTTAACAAACTATTTTAAAAAGTCACAGATACAACTTTTGTTTTGAAGGGCTGCTTTCTAGAAGGAGTGAGTACTAAGATTCTGCAGCTAGCACAGAGACTATCTTAAAAATCTGAAGGATTGTTCATATTGCATTGCCATGAATATGTATTTTATCCTTTAAAACTATTTTGTCTGAAATTCATGGACAGAAGACTTAAAATTTGTATAGGTCCAATCCTGATATAATCTAGGCTTTCCTTTTTAAAATAAACAACAGTAACCACACTGTGTATTAGACTTTCCTGGGGGATTTGATCTATTATCCCTTAGCATTACAGAGAAACGGCAAGATAAAGATGGAGCTAGGGTTTTAGTCACAACGTGGGGAGGTGTTGAATGTGTTTTAGTTACTTAAATTTCTCATTTCACGTTCTGTGTCCCTTCTGGACCCATGCAGAACTGGAACCAAAAGCTGTGCTGGCGCTAGTGATTCGGGTGCCTTAGGCAGGACTGCGGACTGAGGTGACCTGAGGTGGCTTAAACTGGCCTTCGCAGGAAGAGAAGGGAACCATTCCTGCTGGTTCTACAAGCAGGCTTTCTGGCCACCGACTCCCTTCCAGATTCTAGATTCCATTTCTGAGACCCTCCTGTCCATCCCCAGGGCCAGCGCCCTTTGTGCCACTTTCCCTGACCTCGGTATCTAGGGCTCACCCTGTGGTCACCCCAGCAGCTCACCCTTGGCCAGATCTGGGCACTGTGGTCCCCAAGCAAATATCTCATTTGTTGGAAGCTATGGAAAATGCATTTAAAATGGAACATTAAGAGTGACCCCCTGTAACTCGCAAAACCCCAAGGAGGTAAACTTGTTAAAAAATCCTGGAACTTAGATGGAAGAAGGGTCCTCAAAGGGTCTTTTCCACAGCACCTCACCTCGGGCAGATGTGTCATTACCATCATGATTTTCCAGGGGAAGGAACTGAAGCCCACAGAGGCGAGCCACGTCCAGCACAGCCGGCTTAGGAGCAGAGGGGAAGCGAGTTCGAGAGAGCTGGCCTCCTAGTTTAGTGCGGCTTTAACTGCACCGGGCTGCAGCAGGAGGATTTAAATAGATATTTTAATATTTGCCGTACTTCACAATTTGCTCAGCAAGCTTTGCATTAGTTTCACTGTGGCTGGTTTGTTTTTTTTTTTAAATCTTTTGTGGAAAGAGGATTTCCCAAATCCTTCATATGCAGATGAAGGGCCTGACAATGCTGGTAAAGGAAATGCTGAGCTGCCTCTCTGGTGCCCTGAGGTGGCAAGCCCAGGGAGGCCCAGGCATGGAAACATCAGCTTCATGGCCTCCCCAGACAGCGGCACCAGACAGCAGCCTCTGGGATACCAACCGTGTACCGCAGAGTGACAAGTGAGCTCTTCACAGCCCGAGCCTGGCATTGCAAGAAGCCTCGTAACACGAACTTCCCTCTTGTGCCTACTCTTCTTATACATAGTAAGTGCTCCTCGGTCCCAAGTTGGCATCACTCCCCCTCTACCACTTGGTTAGACTGGATTTTATTTCAGTATACCTATTTTGGGGCACCAGAACATGAAGGGAAAATACAGATGCAGTGGTGTAAAATGATGCTTAACTACACAGGAGAAATCCAAGAGGCCCCGTGGTCTAGCTGCCGAGTCACACATGGACCCCTCAAGACTGGGACCACAGCTCCACGGTTCTTACCCTCCTGGAGCTTTCATCTCCCTCTCTGTAAAAGGAGACTGACAACCATCACACAAGGCACTTCTGCAGACAAAAATACAGGCACATGAAGGGCCCGGCACATTCACCAAGTATCCAGTGAACAAATGACATAAGTTAAAATATCTCTTTCTCAAGGCTACAGAAATTTCTTTTAAAAAGTTAAAACAGCAACTGATCAGAGAGAAATAAATTGGGATCTGGGAGTGAGAGCAATTGATCAGTAAACAATTTCCATGAATACGATGTCATCATCTATAACAACTTCTGTTTCTTATGTAATGCCTTTGTACTTCTTTTAGAAACCACGAAAACATCATGAATGGGCCCATGTCCCAGGGTCCCTGGGGGCACTTTGCAACCATGGGATAGTTTCTATTACCGGCAAACTGCAGTCAGAGAGAGGCAGATGCCTGTCCCTCAGCTGTGTATCCTCTGACCCCTTTCCCTCTAAAGAAGCAAGATTTCCTTTTCTTTCTTCAAATGTTACATAGCAAATAAATTGCCTCCTGGGGCTAAGCAGAGGTCCTTAGTGCTCTATCAGGCAATTACCTTCTGGCCATCCGCGTTAGCACAGACCCTGAGAGAGCCACTTGCCCACAAGAGCAGCCGAGGCTTTAGGATGGCATTAGGTCATGGATTCAAAAATTGTATATAGGCTTTGATTTCAACAATTAAAAAATGACGTTAAGTGGCCAAGGACATTAGGAAAACAGGGAGAAGGGAAACAGTTTGATACAAATGGATGGTCAGGTTGTAGATAGGTTTTGTTTTGAAAAGTAATTTCTCTCACTGTTGTTGCAGAAGGTATTACTATAATAAATAGTAAAGAGTGAGAAAGCATGTTTCAGCAATTTATGTTCACAGAAAGCTGTGCGCAAAAGGACAGGGTGTGTCCAATGGAAGAAGTACTATGTGGCATCCAAGCTGTTAGCTTAGTCGGTGTCTTCCAGCAGAGGGAAATGGAGCTGAAGGCCGCCTGCACGAATGCATGATGCCACATCAGCAGCCCCGGGAATCCATAGGTCCTCAGAACGTAGGGAACCCGATGAAGCAGTCAGATTTAAGACGCGAGCAAGCTTAAAGGTACACTGAATATAACCCATACTGGTGGATAATAAGTGACAGGTTTTTATTTAAAATGCACATATTACATCTTCACAAAACACTTTTTAAAAAGCTCTGTGTAAGACTATTACCTCTGAAGGTCTTATTATATGCCGTTTGCCTCTTGGAGCTTCAAAAAAGAGCTGTTCTTTGGCACCCGAATTAACCTGCAGTAATTTTCCTGGTATGAGAGAACGAAGCAGAAAGACAATTCACATCTGCATTTATCTTTCTATTGTAAAGAGATAAGCACGGTTGCAACTATTCTGATTCATTTGAATCATTCTCATAAATTGAGCAAATAAATGGTAAATTCTCCAGAAGTGCATGTAAAGGCGATTGCATGGCATGGTGCAGGCCCCGAAGCCACCAGGAGGTTGTTAATGTGGACCTCATCCCTTTTAATGTGGCCTTGCACATCCCTCCTAGCATCAAGCCTGCTGTGTTTTACTCTGTTGCAAAGGAAGTACATATTTTTCAAAAGCTTGACAAAAACCGGGATTTATTGCTCATTTGCCGGGTTGCACAAGCGTGTAGTAAAAGGAAACGGCTTTGGCAAGAACTATGGCATCAGAAGTGAAAACCTTGTGGCAAGCATCCACATTTATCCAGGCCTAAATTCTAAATTTGTCCTTTGAAGTTTAGAAACTGGAAGATAAGGATGTGTAGAACAACCTATAAATGCCCCCCCCCATCTTACTTGAAAATTTGTAAAGAAATCCAAGATTTTCCCAAAACAAAGTGTTGAACAAAAATGGTCTTTTGGTCTGATGTAAAATTAAAATCTTGGATTCATTTTGATTAATGTTGAAGAAGATTAGATACCCTGATTCTCCTCCTAACACCTCACTAATTCTTTATGCCTTGAAATTTAAATGACTGAAAAGATACAGACTCTGATATTTTTTCAGCATTTTAAAAATCACAGGACATTTCAAACACACATAGAAGTAAGAAGAGTACGAAGAACCCCTATGTGCCCAGTCAATGTTCAGCTCTAACAGTTATTAGCACATGGCCTAACCCCATTCCATGAGCCTCCACTCAGGCCCTCACCACATTATTCCGAAGCAAACCTCAGATGGCCTAATATTTCATCTGTAAATAATTCTGTGCATATTTACATCATACTATTTCCTCCCCCGCTTTTCCCTCACAACTCTGTACATCTAGTGGTCTTGAAATGTCCTTCCTGCAAAAGTAATATCAAAAAAGAACTTTGTGTCTTCTATCATGCTCTTTAATGCTCAGGTGGGTACCACCTGGGTCTGCAGGCTGGTTTGGCTAACTTTCTGAAGATGCAGGTCTATTTCTCAGTGATTGATTAAAAATAAGTCTCTCTAATTTTGTAACTGAAAACCTTAACTATTTCTAATTTGCTGGGTTATAATAAATATGGTGATGAGGGACCTTGGCTGTGAGGAGCAAGTGAATCCGAAAACATTTCCTTAGAAAGGGGCACATTTCCCTGAATTTATGGCTGAACATACACAAACAAGAAAAAAAAAAAGGCAGTTAAATTAGTTTTGGCTATTTAGTATTATAAGAAAATGAATAATCAATATTTTTCCAATGACTAAATAGACCTACAAAGTATTTTTTAGGATTCTCAAGAGGAAGTGCAAATAACAAATGACCTGGAAAAGGGATTAAAGGATTCAATGAAAACAGCCTTTGATTCAGTGGCTAATTTTAGATGACTTCTGGCCATGAGATACTAAGAGAATTCAAAGAATTATAATTCCCAGATAATCCCAACAATTCACTTTACACAGTAGTTTCAGAGATAATATTTTACCTAAAGAACACCCTAAAATTATTAGCATAGTTCAGTGAAGCACTTTATGACTGCAAGATTATTAGAAAATCTAAACACAAGAGACAAGCACCGGAAGTGCTCTCCAGCACCATAATGCCCGTGGGGTACCAACCTAGTTCGTGCCCCTTCCCTGAGAACTGCCCCCCATCTTGGGCTGGACCCCTGTGGTCGTGTTTGTCCTCTGGAGGACAATGACCCAGGACGGGCCGGGCCAGAGATGGGAGTGGGCACTCAAATTCTCTTTCCTTGGAACTCAGAATCTAGGAGACCCAATCAGTGGGTGCCTAGCTGGGATAAGATGTGGGCTTTGGAAGTGAGAGTGGCATTTTGGGGTGACTGAGTGGACCAAGTGCAAATGAATTAAGGGAAGCTGCCTGTGCAGAGAGAGGGGCCAAAAACAGACACCAGACCAAGGACAGCAGTGGACACTGAACTGAGCTGCCTCGGAGCAGGAGAGGAGAGAAGAGGGGAGAAGTGCCTGCTTGTTTTTCTGGTTCGTTCCTAAAGACAGTTCCTCAGGAGATGTGCTTCCTGCTCTTGGATTCTATGAGCTATCCTTGTATCTTCCCAATAAGCTCATTCTTCATTATCATTTTAAAAATTTTAAGCTGAGTGGGTTTGAGTTCCTTGCAACCAAGGATACGAAGGAATTTTAAAAAATTGCAACAATTCTTTGTTAGGAAAGTGAAATTATGGGTGTGATTCCTCCCCCTGCCCCCACCCTATTCTTTACCGAGGTTATTACTTTTTTTTTTTAAGCATAGAGAAAATATTTAGGTCACCACTCTTTTTTTCTGCTGCCTTCTTCTCTGTCATACAAGCACCGAAATATTCTGAGAACAGAAGCAAAGAGCAAAAAATCTGTATAATCCACATATAATTGCCCCTTAGTAGGAGTAACCCTATTCTTTCAGAATCCCCAAATTTTTATTCACTAGAAATGTCTACTCACAAGTAGGAAGAGAACTGGAAAGTCCAGATGTCCTCATTACTAAGCAGGTATAGGAAACCACAATCCCCGCAGGTGTATAGAGCTATAGAATCCACAAAATGATTCACACCCATCATCCCAGTTGCTATATAATTCACAGGTTAGAACAGTTCCAAAATTCATACTAAATGTACCAAATATATCAGACCATTTGCAATGAAAATGGCAAAGAGCATTCTATTACGGCCCAAAGTGTTGACTGGTAAAAATCTTACAGTACTGATATTTCTAGAAATGAACTAATATCAGCTAGAAAATGTTCTTCCCTTATTTTCTCTCTCCCCACATTTTTTTTTTCTTTCTCAAGCATTCTGTACAGGAGCTTTCATTCAGGGGTAGCTGATACTCCTGCAACAGCCTGATGCGCTTTTTGGTTTCTTAGGACCCGTGGTTGCCATGGACACGAAAGGCTGCCTCGGCTGGTGACTGCGCCATCCCCCACCCCTGACGAGCCAGCTGGCTCTGGCAAATGTATTCACTATTTTTGACAAGATCAAAGGAATGAAACAGATCCCTGCTCCTGAATTCTGCTCTCTACCCCTGCCAGACCCTCGAGGCCCTGCCGTGAAAAGCTAGGTTGGTCTTGAGACAGTATGGCACATTTCTGAGGTCAGACACTTTGGGAACTGGGATATCAGGAGCACAAGCATACCAATGCGACACATGTCTCACGGCCATCACAGTGGAGTTAAACCAGGGAAGATCCATGGGCATACTTGCTCTTATTCTCCGGATGGCATAACGCCCCCCTGAAAATCAGAAGTATTCTATTCTCCTCTCTGTCCATAGAAAATATTTGGTCTGATGCTGTCACCTGACCCAAGGGGCCACTTAGGACAAGAGATGAGGAGGCTTTTCAAAGACTCAGCCTCCTTACTCCCAGGGCCTTTTCCATCACCCTGAGCTCCGATGGACCATAGAGGCTGGCTTAGGGCAGAATTATGGAAATAGTGAGGTGTGCCTCTCTCCCTGCAAAGTGATGGCTCCACACAGAGGGCCATCTATATAGGCCGTCACCTGGACACCTGCATGATTGCGACCCACTGGTCCTGGCCAAGATCTTGCTCTTTCCATCTAGGACTTACTCCTCTTTATATCCCTAGCATAGTTAAGTGATACAGGGCCTACACATTTGCAGAATTAACTTTTTTTTAAAGATTTTATTTGTTTATTTGAGAAAGAAAGAGAGAGCATGAGCAGGGGTAATGGCAGAGGGAGAGGGAGAAGCAGGCTCCCTGCTGAGCAGGGGAGCCCCAATGCGGGGCTCGATCCCAGAACTTCGGGATCAGGACCGGAGTCAAAGGCAGACTGACTGAGACACCCAGGTGCCATACATTTGCAGAATTAAAAAATAATACCAAAAATGCAAGTAAAAACCACAGTCAGATACCATTTCATACCTATAAGGATAGTGACTATAAAAAAGACCTCCCCAAACCCCAGAAATAACAAGTTTTGGTGAGGATGTAGAGAAATTGGAACGCTGTGCTCTGCTGGTAAGAATGTAAAGTGGTGTAGTCACTATGGAAAATGGTATGGTGGTTCTTAAAAAAAATTAAAAATACAATCACCATATGATTCAGCAATTCCCCTTCTGGGTCTATACCCCCCAAGAATTAAAAGCAGGGTCTAGTACACCCATGTTCATAGGAGCATTATTCACAATAACTAAAAGGTGGAAGCAACCCAGGTGTCCACTGATGGATGACTAGATAAACAAAATGTGGTCTATACATACAGTGGAGTATTGTTCAGCTTTAAAAAGGAAGGAAATTCTGACCCACGCTACAATATGGATTAATCTTGACATTATGTTAGGTGAAATAAATGAGTTACAAAAAACAAATACTGGGGGCGCCTGGGTGGTTCAGTTGGTTAATTTCAGCTTGGGTAGTGATCTCAGGGTCTTGAAATCGAGCCCCACATCGGGCTCTGTGCTCAACGGGGAGTCTGCTGGAGATTCTCTCTCTCCCTTTCCTCCTGCCCCTCCCCTCGCTCATGTTCTCTCACTCTCTCTAAAATGAATGAATAAATCTTTTTTAAAAAAACCCAAATACTGTCTGATTCCAATTACATGAGTTACCTAGAGTAGTCAAATTCATGGAGACACAGAATGGTGGTTATCAGGGGCTGGGAGAAGGGGCGAAGGGGAGTTATTGATGGTTTACAAGACAGTTTGTGCAGATGGGCGATGGTGAAGGGCACACAGCAATGTGGATGCAGCTAATGCCACTCAACTGTACGTTTAAAAATGGTTAAGATGGTAAATTTTATGTGTATCTACCACAATTAAAACTAATGTAAAAGAAATCTTCCCAATTGAAATTTATTCTTCCTATGTCCCATTTTCTCACGTAAATAATAACTGAGTGTAGCGCCCCCCATCAATGGTCACTGTAATGGTGGGATTTCACACGCTGTGCCACATACTGTGTGGGTGTTGGATCCCCAACAAAACGATCCGTACTCTACTCTGTGTATGCATAAGGCTGGCCCTGAGTGTTCTAAACTCTGCTCCCATGATGGCATAAATAGGGACGTTAGCAAGAAGATACCAAGGGGGAAGTCACTCCTTTTTTTTTTTTTTTTTTTTAACAATAAGGCAGAGAACATGCATGGGTGTGGGGAGGCGCTGAGAAGCAACTGTCTCCCTCTACCCCCTCAGCCTCACTGGTCCCTAGAGGATTCTCAGGCCATCAGTGTACTGCCTGGTCACCAAGGCCAGCCTAGGCCCTTGACACTGTGTCTGGCAGGGCTCTGATGTGAAAGTGAGAGGGACTTATGTGATCTCCCTCTGCCCTTGCTGGAACTTGCACTTTACAATCCACGGCATGTTTCCGTCCATCTAGTGCCCTGTATAAAACGCCTATGGGTTGTAAGGCTCAAATAAAGTCCAAATCCCAGGGCAGCAGGTATGGTTACAAATGAATACCTGCCTAGCAGAAGGATCCGTCTGTCTATGGCCAGTACTTCAAGCAATACTTGAAATAAAGTATTCTGGCAACTCTGAAATCATCTCTTGCAGGTTGAGGCCCTCAGCCCCTCTCTCTCCTGGCTGATTTTAGTTGCTTTCCAACTCCAGGCTTACTCGTCCTCCCAAGGCAGCAGGGAATGCCCCATCCTAAGTTCCTTAGAGTTACCTGATACCTCCAGGATAAAGTTCAGCGCTCAGCTCCCTGGCGCATAATATAAATGTTCCTTTGCAGCCTGTCCTGGTCTGTCTCTCCACAGCCCCCTCCCTTCTTGCCCTCAGCCACTCAACATCACTATTTCTTAACCTCCCCCTGTTCTTTGCATCTCCTGTCTTGACATGCCATATTCCTTCTGAGTCTGGAACGCTCGTCCTAGACTTCACCATCTGGTGAACTTCTGTTCATCTTTCAAGATCCATCTCAAAGGACGTTGCTTCCATGAGGCTCCGTGGATTCCCCTATGAGCTCTTTCCTCAAAGACACCCCTGGGCTTGGTGCTTTTCTATCACACTCAACTAAAACTTCTTTGGCAGCTGGGACCCCGCCCATTCCTAGATGCCTACCCCAAACTCTAACATCAGCCAAGTCTCTGGGATGAGACTTAAAAGTGACCCATCATGGAACACTACGTCAAAAACTAATGATGTAATGTATGGTGATTAACGTATCATAATAAAAAAAAAAAGTAAAAAAAAAAAAGTGACCCACACTGTAATAATGCTGCTCCACCCTGGGTCCTTAATGCTGACACGGCCCATTCAGAGGCCCTGCACGCCACTGCCCTGTGACTCACCGTTTCTCATTCCAGTGCCTTACTGGGGGGGGCCTGTACTTCAAGTGCAAGTACGTCTCCCTCACTAACTTATGAACTCTGGTGGAGAACTACAGGAACTGTGTCTTACTTCTGAATCATTCACATTTTCTGGCTTAAAACTTCGCACATGGTCGAAACTAGATTTGTTATGGGTGTGACTTAGAGGAGGTGGGGGAGCGGCTGGGAGTTTTGGAGAGTAGGGTGATATTTCAGGTGAGCTGAATAGAGCTCTCTACCTCTGCCGGCAGGTGAAAATTGCTGGAGACTTCTTGGGCAGTTCTCCGGGAGGTGGAGCACTGATAGGAAAAGGGAAAACGGGAAGGGAGAGACGCAAGGCAACGACACAGCTTGCAGAGCCCAAAGGTGAAGGAGTGGCTTGCTACGGTAACGGAAGGCATCGCGTATCTTTAACGATCTTAAAACTCAAAGGCTTGAATTAATAACAGTAACTGTAGTAGTAGTAATAACACAGAAAAAATACTCAAAATGTTAATAGTAGGTGCCCCTGGGGTGTAAAGTTACAGTCATTTATATTGGTTGTGGGTTCCCCACTCTGTTTTTCTCCAAAACTCAACTGTTCTTCTCTCTGGAAACAATACATGAATGGATATTGACTTTTTTAAAACAAAAATTATATCTTAGAAGCCTCAACATACTTTACCTCTTGAGTCCCAGTCAATATGTGTAATATAACTAGAAGCCCCTTTACAGATGCCAACGCGTTTGCTTGTAAGGACGTTGTAAATATCCACAAAGTTATCATGGGAGGCCACAGCAAGGTATTTTCCTGTATCTGTAAAGAAAATGTGCAGTTAACACCCAAACGTTTTATACAGGAATTTACTTCCAGGAGCTTATTTCAAAATGGGGAAAGGTCAAGGAAGTATTTAAATAGTCTATTCTTATAAATTTTTGTCCTGACATATTCTAGAAAGTTTCTGCTGTAATCTTCACCTTTTGAAAATTTAATATCAGAGATCATTTCTTTTCTGTGATGGAAGGAGACCATGTCTTCAACAGTGTCAGCATTTACGACCAGGAAACTCCCATCATTCAAGCCAACTGCTAAGGCTTTCCCATCAGGGGAGAAGGCACAGCATCTTCCCCCTACAAAAGAATCCACGAAGATGATTCTGTTATCAAACAAACTCAATGAAGAGATGGACATTTGCATACGTGCATTACGCATAGACATGTGACTGGGTCTTTAACATTATTTGTGAGAACTAAAACTTTGTAATTTAGAACGTATCCTCTCTTCAAACTCAAGGGCAATGATCAGAACGCTAAAACAACTAACAACAAAACCCCATGAAACAAAACCTTTTCTATTTCTTTAAGGTTTATCCATTCATTTCTTAAAACCTGAGTACATGGGATTTTCAAAAGACCCCAGGAGTGAGTGGGGGAAAGGAGTGAAGGATTAATAAAACCAGTACCTTTGCTTCCAAGAAGAGAGATGATACTTAAGAATGGGAATTCTGGAATTCAGTTTCTAGAAACCATTTTTTTGGATATCGTGCCTTACACATAAAACTTGCTTTAGAGACCTTGTTGATCTTAGAGTCACTCCAAGACTTTGATCCATGGGTCCTAAGCATAATTCTAGAGGTGAAAGATTTTATCCTGCCTCTTCTGTCGTGGACAATACTCTTTCAAAAGGTGTCTCTAAACAGTACGAGCTGCCAGTGCCACGTGAGCAATGTTTTCTCCTGCTTTGCAGGGTCACAGAGAGGTATTTCTGAATGAGTGTGGACTCTGTGTGTGGGGGTGTTTAATAGGAATCCTGTTTAATAATATCCCGCCCCCCCTTCTTATTGTCAAGACTTTGGTAAGCATGGCCCCAGGGATGGGACGGTCATACAGCTTTGTGCTAAGGCACTCCAAACTCAGCTTCCACACACTCCCCTCCGTCACGGTTCATGGTATACTGAAAGCTATGTACCAGTAACGGCAAACTGCCTTATCTAAATTCTATCTTCATTCATGCACTCAGGTAGCAACAAGTTATTTATGTACTGTGAGTCACACATGGTGCCAGGGCTGAGAGAACAAAAGACAAGCCTGCCCTTGAGGAGAGTCATCAAGATGAGGTTAACCATACACGTTATTATACAAACCAGGACACTTCTCAGAGTGAAAGGGAGAGCTAGTAATAATTACACCAGGAAAACTGCTATAAACTGGATTGAACGGTCATTCCATCTAAGATATGTTGATAATTGTTCTTTTGAACTAATTTTTAACCCAGTGAATAAAGTCCACTGTCTGATGTTGAAGTTACTCACAAGGAGGTCTTAGTGTATCATTTTCCCAGGATAAATTAGTGGTCAAATGATTCAGTCTTGCAGTGGTGAGAAGCATGGGCTTCAGAGTCAGACCTGGGTTTGAATCTTGGCTCCCCCACTGACTAAGGCCCACAAGTCCACTGTAAAGAAAGGCAAGATGGCAGAGAAAAACAGCTTTTGGCAGTAGCCGCAGGCGTGTTCTCTGAAGCCACTCTGTCTGGGTGGGAGTTCAGTGCAATTTCAGGCAAACAACCGAAGTTCTCTGTGCTGCAGTCTCCTAATCTGTACGTGGTAAGAATAATGGCCTTACTACTCAGGTTCCCATGAAGATCAAATGCAAACTGCTAGGAGTCACCAACTCAACAGGATCAGCCACCATCATGGTTACTATTGTGTTGACATCTTTTTTCATTTTATTCCCTTGCAATATATTCTCCACGTCTCTCTACTTGTAAAACTACCCCATATAAATATTTTAGGGCAAGACCCCAATCTCATCCTTCCCCAAGAACTTCCACAAATGCTTTGAGCCTCAGCTCTCGGGTTTCCTCCTTGCTGAAGTTGTCCCTGGCAGCAGGCCTTCTCCTGAGCCTCCACACAACTTTGTTTGTGTCAGACATCTTTCATTTGTTGCTCCACATCTGCTCTCCACCCCTCCCTGTGCCTTCTGCTGGCCTGCAAAGATCGCGTCAGTGGTCTCCCTGGCCCTCTGGCTTTTGGCTGCGTTTGGCCCAGGGGGAGCATGAAAAGGAGACTCGAGGGAGGGCGCAAAGGAGGAAGGGGGAACAGGGAGTTTGGGCTCTGTACCCCCCTAGCTGCCTCCCCTGCAGGGTCACTGTGAACTGGCGGCAGCCCTGGGCTGAGGGGCCTAGCTCCTGTCCGGCCTGTCCTCTCACAAAGTTCTCACTTCTGGGTTCTAGCATTGTTCTCTCCTCTTGACCCTTCAGGCCCAGGGCTGATGAAGGTACCTGGCTGTTAGCAGCTGCATGGCGCTGCACTATCCCTCGTCATTCCTCAACACCCTACCCACCCCTTTAACAAATGGTCCCATTTTTAGACTCTCCTCAAATCGCCCTATTGGAATGGACCATCTGTTGCTGGGACTCTGTGTGAATCTTGTCCATCTCTGACACTAGAGATGGGACCGTTCATCTTGGGATCCCCAGGACCTGACACATAGAAGCCACTCAATAAATGTTTGCTGAATTTGCACTTCTTGGTGTACCTCTTTGTTCTAGTAGCAAAGGGTGTTAAATACATATTTACTCATTTCTTGATATTAACTATTTTTTTAATAAAACTTTTGTTTTTCAGTAGTAAAATCAGTTGTAGAGACTGTTAGACATAAAGATAAAGAAGCATTCTTTACAAGCTGATGGGTTGTAAAGGACTCTGACGGACTCCCACAGATCTCCACCAGGAGAAGAAGAAGGACATATTGCCCCCAGGTGGCAAACGTGTGTGCAGTGCAAGGAAATGAAGGAAGTAATAGATCAGGCCAGCTCTCTGGAATTTCTATCTGTAGCAACGAACACTGAATTCCCATTACCTAGCATAAGTGGGGTCATGTACCAGGTACACTCAGTAAATATTAGTTGAGTGAATGAATGAACGAATGAATGAACGCAACACATTCTGTTGTTGGTAAATACTTTGACAGATGTGTTAAAGTGGTATCACGTACCTTTTTTGAGTTTTCGAACAGCCAGCATACGGTGCTGGGAGGATAATTCCCAGATCCGAAGTGTTTTATCATCACTCACTGTTGCGCAGATGGGCAGGAGAGGGTGGGCTGCCAGACCCCATACTTCTCCCTCCATGTG
Source organism: Mirounga leonina (assembly GCF_011800145.1). Lineage (NCBI taxonomy): Eukaryota > Metazoa > Chordata > Mammalia > Carnivora > Phocidae > Mirounga > Mirounga leonina. The sequence continues at coordinate 57,907,554 of NW_023270305.1, forward strand.
CCCCTGTGGGAGAGGAAACAAGGCCATATAAACTCGGTTCGCGCTTCTTGGCTAGCCCTTCTGTAGCACTGTGCTGTAGACCCAGCAGGTTCACACATGAATAAACACAGGTTGAGCTTCCTTAAACCAAAATGAAAGCGCTGAATAATTTTTTTCATTTGAACTTAAATCTAAAGCTGGGTCTACATGATGCCAAAATCTTCATTTGTAAAGCAAAACATGGACTCGTTGCTCATAAGCTTTGTTTATATGATGCCAAATATTTTTCCTTTTAGAAACATCTGGGTAAATAATAAAATACCCTCATTTGATCCTCTTGCTTGATACTGAGTTAACACAGTATATATAGGCACACATACACTTGCAAAACGGCTTGATCGTGACACAAAGCACCTTTATGAATAAACCCATGTTCTAAAAGATGTAGGTAACCACCTATCTCTGTCAGAGGGATTGGACAGCAATATTCTTTATTTTTCCCCCAAAAAAGTAATTACTTTAAAAAAAAAAAAATCCAGGATCAAATTAAGGCATATGCATTGCATTTGGTTGTTATATTTCTCTTCTTTTCTAGTCTTACTGAGATACAAGTGACACATAACAGTGTATAAGTTTAAATTTGGACAGCAATATTCTTATTAATTTTAGTCCTTTGAATGTATAGCATTTGGCAAAACAAAAGCTCAGTTTTCATACCAAGTGTCCTGAGAATAACTCAGGTTCAGTGTTTGTTCACACATTATTCTATCCAGTGAATATCAGACAACTAAAAGGTGCTTAAAAGGCATTGGGCCAATTCCATATACCTGTATCTTATCACACACATAAATGGCTTAGAAATAAGATAAAAGTGTTTAAAAAATGAACAATTAGGGAGAAAATGACTGATGCCTGTAATTTATCACTCAATAAAGCAGTGTAAAGAATAGATTAGTGCACAGAACAATAAAACAGACTAGACCGTTCACTGAGTTTCTGCGTTTAGTGTCTACTTAGACAAAGGCTTTGCTTAGTAAAGCAAAAAGGAAGACCATACACAGCATCTGAAAGGTGTTTGTACTTGGACTGCTTCAGGGAACAGGTGGCTTTCTGAAGAGAAACTGGATGATTCTGGTTTAACAGGGAAACTGTTTGAGCAAAACAGTAATTTGGCAGAAGTTCCAAATAGAGCTGACATTCAAATATCTGAGAAGGGCCAAAGGGTGTAGATACGGTCTTTGAATTTATTGGATTTGGAGTACCCTACATCCCTAGTTTTCTAGTTTTCTTCCCTTCAGAAGCCTCTCATCCCAAACGTCATGGTCAGAGGATGGGTCAGGTGTCAACCCCAATTTCCCCCCAGAATGGATGTGCTTGGAGGTCTTTCCCAGACCAAGTCCCTTTTACATTTTGCTTGAGGACAGGGTTGCGTGCTCTGAGACCCTTTTAAATCACTGCCTCATATATTGACTTAAACATGGCATTTCCCTATCTAATGGGACTAAATTTCTGCATAACATAGGAATGGACAGTGAGCAAGACAGGCTGGAAGTTTCTCAAGTGGTATAGGAATGGGCTTGGAATCTTACCTTCCTTCTTTTTTTTTTTTTTTTTTAAAGATTTTATTTATTTATTTATTTGATAGAAAGAGAGAGTACAAGCAGGGGAAGTGGCAGGGAGAGGGAGAAGGAGGGTCCCGCTGAGCAAAGAGCCCAATGTGATGTTCAATCCTGGGATCCTGGAATCATGACCTGAGCCAAAGGCAGATGCTTAATCGACTGAGCCACCCAGGCACCCCTAGCTACAGGGCTTTTGAGGTTTGTTTTTAACACAGAATTCTTCTTTAAACACATTCTTATTCAGGATATCCTGAGTGGGACTTGGGCACATGCATTTTTAAAACCTCACAGTGTTCTGAACCACGGTGTGTGTGCAGACCTGTTCCCATGATGAAGCAAATCCAAGGGCCACTCTTAGTGGGATTTTGGGGTTCATCTCTAATATAGCAAGCCTGTAGAAGGAGGTGAAGCTTCTCTATTGGACCCACAGAAGTCCTGAAGCTTATTATAACCAGTGCATATTTTTTTCACTCCAGCTTCTGAATGTACACCCTCATCCCAACCTGAGTCTCTTCCATCTACAAATAAGATCTGTCCATCACCAAATTGGGTAGGACTATCTGTCACCTCCACATAGTCTCACCTCCTCAAGTGAGATTTTATCACTTCACTGATCTTTGAGGATTCTGTTGATGTTACTGTAATGTGATTTTACCTGAATATAATTCCTGAGGGGAGATGGAGGGCAAGAAGTAGGTCATGTGTTTTTATGCACCAAGATGGAGACTAGAATGAGGCAAAAAATCTAAGGAGACACTGTGTATCTGGTGTGAGTAGAGAAAATAATTTGTCCTGATAGTTTTATAGATTGACAGATCAAAAAAAAAAATACCTAAAGAGCCTCCTCCACACCGGGACTTGATTTAGACAATGAGGTTATGGACTTTGAGCAGATACTGTAAGGGGATAATACTCTTGGGGGTGGGGGGGAATGTACTCTGCATATGGTAGGGACAGTAATAATTGCAGCCAGAGGGAAGACTGTGGGGGACACATTCATGAAGTGACCCTCATGATCCTGGTTTTCACCCCCTGTGTAATCACCCCCTTTCGAGTGTTGCATGACCTATCACTATTTGCCAACTGATAAAATAGGGCAAAGGGTATGGATGTCCCTGATTACATGCATTTGATGATATGATTATGTCACATAAGACCAGTGCCTGTTTTTCCCTCTTTCCCTTCGCAGCTTCAAGGAAGCAAGCAGCCATTTTGGGGAACCCATGTGGCAAGGAATGTATACAACAGCCGGCAAGAAATGCAACCCTCAGTCCTACAACCACAAGGATGTGATTTCTGCCAACAACCTGCATGATCTTGGAGCAGATCCTCCCTCAGGTGAGCCTCTGATGAGACTGCAGCCCTGGCCTTTCCTGTAGCCTTGTGAAACTTTAAGCAGAGGACCCAGTCAAGCCATGCTTGAACTCCTGACCCAGAGAAAGCTAAGATAATAAACATGTATTGTTTTAGGCTGCTAGATTTGTGGCAATTTGTTATATAGCAATAAGTCATCCACACAGCAGTTGCGCGACCCTGAGACTGAGTGCGTACTTCAACACTGCACCCTAAGCGGCCCCCAGGCCTCACCCAAGTCCCCGCTGTGATGGGCACCGTGCGTTAGCATATGTGCACAGTACCTGAACAAGCAGCGTCACTGGGCCACTTTTATCAATTTCCAGGATCTCCCCGTTTTTTGTTCCCACCAGGATATGTCCATGTCCCAAAGTGATGGCACGAATTGAAGGGTTATCTTCCAAAAGCAAGCCTGGGGGGGGAAATGTTGTACTTAATATTGTAAATAGTGCATTTAGTAGAACAACAACAACAAGCCTCATAATCATATATACTCTGTCTTTGTAGTTCAGAAGTACTAGGTACTAGGCAATCATCCTTGATATTTCTACAAGGGGCTGAGAGGTCTAACTGCAGAAGAAGGAGAACCGATTTAGTAATGGGTGTCCACGAGCTTCGGTACCATCTTTTCCATTCCTGTGGAAAGAAAGATTCCGATCACATATTTGGGGGTGGCACCTTTTGAGCTGGTTGACAATGCTGCTCTTTTAATGGCGTAAGTCTTCAAGCATCTTTCAAACATATCATCCCAGAGTTCCACAATTCCATCCTTTCCACCTGTTACAAAACCCTGCGAAGGCACACACGGGAAGAATGAAATATACATCAAAATGACAGGTTGCCCACCTGACCTGTAAAGGGCTTCCCCTTGGGAAAAGCAGCTTTGTCTGTGTTTCCTTCCTAAGTATAGGAGACTGAAAAACCTGATTACAAGTAATATTAATATAATATTTCCTAGAAGCATCCCTCCCCTACTTCTCTAGTGGATAAAGCACATTTTCAATGTGTGTTCCCCACACTTTCCTCAGAACTTTGGTTGGTATCTGGCACCGTAGGTCCATCCTGGATGGCCATTTCTGTGCTCTGTCCCCCACTTAAATGTGGGCGCCTAAGGAACAGGAAAGCCTGGCAGAGTTTCTGGTATCTCATCTATTCCTACTGAATGAACTGGAATTAACATTGCAATTAAAAATGATTATTAAATATGTTCAAATTAGATATTTACTTCCAGGAGAAAACATCATTATCTTTTAAGAGAAACTTAGGCAGTTCATGTAACACAACCATCCTATTTTGTTCAATGGACATCGATGCCCATAATAATTAAAATCCAGATTAAGTTTTATAAAACCTGGAAAGTAAAATGATTAACATATTAGGTTTGTTTTTGTTTTTTACTGAAGTGATCTTTATTCTTGTTCTAAGCTTATGATTTCTTGGCTTTACTAGTTTTTCTTTCTGGGAAATTATATACACCAACTGCTCTAAGGAAAAACCTTTTTTCAATGAAAAATACTAAGTAATTGTTTTCTTGGAGACTTTTAGTTTCCTTTATTTCAATGAAGTTCACAAGGAAATAATATTTTGAAGTTTTTTTTACATTAAATACCTATATTCTCATTATAGATTTGTAGGGGAGGCTCAATCCCCAAATTATATTCAAATTAGACTGTGACATCCTGGTATTTTACATGATGTTTCAGATTAACTTATCAAGCAGTGAAAGAGTTTAAACAAGTTACAGCACATCAACTTTGAGACCTCTTCAGATTTTGCTTTCTACTTTCATCTTGTCTAATGTACAGTTTTAGCCAAAACAAATTTACCAGTAAAAAACAGCTTAACCACTAAAACTACCATTTTAGTTGCACATCTAACAAGAACCTACTTCAGTACTGGGATCAGCATATTTACCTGGGAACAGGGAAATGCAAAATGAGGGGTGGCTTAGTTAGGTTTGTTGGGTGGCTTATGCTGTTCAGAGGTCAGAGAGTAGACAAACTGGTACCACCAGCAAGCTGGCAGTGAATAAAAAATGGATTTTTCTGGCAAAGTAGTTGAACAAGGTATTTTCATAGTACTGACAATAAGTGTGATCTTTCTTTAAAAAACAAACAACAACAACAACAACAAAACACTGTAAGGCAGGAAGGTGGCTGGACAACAAAGATGAGCTTAAGTGGAAATAGAGCAGGTGTGATTAATTTTGTGTCAGCCTGACTGGTCACAGGGTGTTCTCATTAAATATTATTTCTGTATGTGTCTGGGAGAGTATTTCCAGGTGAGATTAGTATTTGAATTGGTGCACTCAATAAAGTAGATTGCCCTCCCCAATGGGGGCGAGCACCATCCAATTCTTTGAGACCCTGAATAGAACAAAAGGCAGAGGAAGGAGGAATGCATCCCTGTTTTTTCTGTCTCACTGATCGAGCTGGGACATCTCCTCTTTTCCCATCCTCAGACTGAGAGGCACACTAGTGGCAGCCCTGGTTCTCTGGCCTCTGGATTCGCACTCAGTTATACCACCAGCTTCCCAGGGGCTACAGCTTGCAGAGGACACAGTGGGAATGCTTAACCTCCATAACTGCACGAACCAATTCCTTATAATAAATCTTTTTTTTTTTTTTTTGGTAGATGTGTATGTGTATGTATGTCCTACGGATTCTGTTTCTCTGGAAAACCCTAATACACACAAAGCCAAGACTTCACTCTAACACTCTTGTTAAAGTTGAACCTGTCTACACAGGAACAAACTGGTTATCAACTAAACTTTTGGTCAAATTGATGAGTGGGACAATAATCGAACCACTTGGTACTTTGAGGTCTTTGCTTGCTGTGTACAAAGGAGGAAGAGAATGCTGAAACATTTCTCAGGACTTGTCTGCTACTGGGTTTGTACATTATTTCAACACCTCTTAAGGGGCTCTCAGGGCTGAGCGCTAGGAGGAATGAGTATGAAAAAAGTAGTAACTGCCCATAAAGAAATAATTATAAATGAAAGAATTTTTAAAAATATTTGTACTCCTCTCCATTCATGACAACTATTTCCCAATTCAGACAGGCTTTAGAGACAAGCAAGCATCCTGCTGGTGTGGGCCTTCCTCAGACTAACTTATAATTTTAGAAAGCTAATGATGAAAATATGCCATACCTTATCCAATGCATACATAGCAAACACAGGCCCATCATGAGCTTTCACTGTCTTTAGTAGTAGAATATCTTTCCAAATAAAAATATCTCCAGTAGCTGCTCCTGAGAACACTAGATCTTCCATTCGCCCATAAGAAACACACATCATTGTTTCCAATTTTCCAGCACTTCCAAAAATTCCTCTTTTAGAGGTGAAGCCCCCACCTGAAGTGGACCAAGACCATTTATTATTTTTTTGACATACTGACACCTTCTATGAGCATCTGGAATGACTGCCTTCAATGAAAACCCCAGTGTGTCTATGTTATATGTATATGGAAAGATGTATAAAGATGGCAGAAAACATCATAAACAAAAATATTCTAAGAGGGTTTCTCATTTACACATTCATTAATTCAATGTTTATTGAATCCCCCCTTTGTGGTGGATACAGTGGTCAATGCTGGGGTATAAAGATGAGAAGAAGGAGTTTCTTCATTCAATGAACTTAGGTTCTGGTTGGAGAGAGGCTGTCCTTATGCATCTCATTCCAACAGGACATTCATCTAACCAAGGTTCAGTGCCAGTTCCATGCCAGCCAGCAGAGGAGGGACTCAGTGCCTGGGCTAGCTAGGAAAGTCTTCATGAATGCTGACCAAAGAGAATGCGAACAACACTAGCAGTAATGAAAAATGTGAACATGTGACGTATGTTTTGCCTCGATTTTTGTCATGGGAACTTTAGGGTGAGAAAATGAATCACTGTGTAGGAAAAGGTACATCAGATTTGTCCTTGAGATGTTCACATTTCCCTGTACTTCCTGATAAGCACTGACAAACCCAGACCTAGTCCAGAAAACTACACATAGACTGGCTCTCCAGACATGTTGGGTGCCACTATCTTTTCTTTAAAAGCAGAAAGCACTGGAACAGTTGCATGTTTACATTTTGTCCAGTGCAAGATTACGTGTGCATGGTACCTAAGCCAATACTAAGAATTCACAATCCCAATAACAGGTCTGGTTTATTAGTGAGAAGAATAGGATGTCCTTGCATGTTTTGATATGCTTATTCATTCATCCTTATTATCAATATTATAATGCACAAAAATTTATTTGGATCACCTGTTGTGTATAGTGTTGGGGTTTAATTCATGTTTACATTCAGTGATAAAGTAATAAAAGAACCCTCAAAATACTGAAAATGTTATCCACTCAACCAAAGTGATTATTTTATTTCCTGTTCAGTGGTCCAATATAATTACAGCTTTCAGAACAGATGATTAAATATAAAAATAATTGTTTTTACAGAACATTTCCCAAAGCTTTCTAGATATTGACAAACATGCACAGCATCAGATAGAGTGTTTGAGTTTTACAGCTTGGACATTAAGCAGCTCAAAGTGAATTTGGAAGAGCATGTCTTCCAGGAACATTTTAATTTTAAATTGCAGAGACTGGCTAGGTAATGGTGGTGGGCTTTTTTTCAGATAGATTTTTTTTAAAGCTTTCAACCACATAAACGATAAACCCAAACAATACCTGCTTGTTGCCAGAATTTGATATGCTTCATCCCAACTGTAACCAGTTTGTCAACATGGTGTGGGTTACACTTAACCACAAATATCTTGTCTTTATGCCCTCTGTAAGAGACAAATAGAAGAAAAAAATCTAGTTGTCATGAAGCTTTGATAGAGAGTTTTATTAAAAGCATACATTTGGTCTAACTTTCATTAAATACATCTAACAGGACAAGTAAATTAGAAAGTAATTTAAAATACACATAAGGTCTATATTAAAATCATGAGCTTTGACCTTTCTTTGCATGTGGGAGCCCTCTCTTCTAACCCTCATATTGCTACCAAAGTCTACTCACTTATGCTCTAAACAAATTAATGAAATATTTATAATGGATCAGAATGTCTCCATAAGATAAAATTAATGCCACTATCATAAGATTGCAGTTCTCAGGATATAGAGGTCTTATATAGGAAAAAGGGGAAGACACTGCTGTCATATTAATGAGAAGCTTCAAATGTAATATTCTTTCCTGTGGAAGGCATAACTTCAGGTTAAAGAGAATTTCAGTTAGAAATGTATTTGCTAGAAATTGAAGCCTTTAGCTCACATCCATGGGAAGAGAAAGGATGTCATCTATTAATCCAAGGCACTCTCATTGAAAAACCCAGATTCATTCAAGAACAACTATACACGGGCTGGCTCTCCAGATGTTGTGGGCCATTATCCTTTAGAAACAGAAACTGCTGAAACAGTAGCTTATTCATGATGTGTTTGTGTGTGTGAACTCAAAAGTCAGATTCTTACTTAATATCATTCCCAGTGGAGTCAGGAACAAGATTATTACCATTGCCATTTAACCTTGTATTGAACATATTAACAAGTGCAAATAGGTAAGATTTTAAAAATTAAAGGCATAAGAGCTGGAATGGAAGAGGTGAAACTATTTCTATTTGCAGATGATGCAACTATGTATCTAGAAAACTCAAAAGAAAATAATGTAAAAACAATTACAAACAAGATAACTTAGTCAAGCTACAGCATACAAAATTAAGTGCAGAATCAACAACTTCAACATATGCAAAAAACAGCTGAAAAATATAATGGAATAAATGATTTTATAAACAACAACAAAAACCAAGGTATAAATTTAACACAAAAACCTGCACATAGATGTTTACAGCAGCTTTAACTCTAATTGGCAAAACTTAGAAGCAATCAAGATGTCCTTCAGCAGGTAAGTAAAAAAAAAAAAAAAAAAAGTGGTATATCCAGACAATAGAGTACCATTCAGTGATAAACAGAAATGAGCTATCGAGCCATGAGAAGACATGGAGGAACCTTTGGTGGAGTCTTTAGGGTTTTCTACATATCAGATCATGTCATATGCAAATAGTGACAGTTTTACTTTTTCCTTACCAATCTGGATGCCTTTTATTTCTTTTTTTCTTGTCTGACTGCTGCAGCTAGGACTTCCAGTACTATGTTGAATAAAAGTGGTAAGAGTGTACATCCTTGTCTTGTTCCTGATCTTAGAGGAAAAGCTTTCAGTTTTTCACCAGTCAGTATGATGTTAGCTGTGGGTTTTTCATATATGGCCTTACTTAGAACTAATAAATGAGTTCAGTAAAGTTGCAGGATATAAAATTAGTACACAAAAATCTGTTGCATTTCTATACACCAATAACAAAGTAGCAAAAAGAGAAATTAAGAAAAGCAATCCCATTTATAATTGTACCAAAAAGAATAAGTTACCTACAATTAAACTTAACCAAGGAGGTTAAAGTCATACTCTAAACCTATAAGACATTGATGAAAGAAACTGAAGATGACACAAACAAATAAAAAGATATGCTATGCTCATGGGTTAGAATAATTAATATTATTAAAATGTCCATAGTACCCAAAGCACTCTAAAGATTGAGAGCAATCCCTATCAAAATACCAATAGCATTTTTCACAGAACTAGAATTTACATGGAACCACAAAAGACCTTGAATAGCCAAAGAAATCTTGAAAAAGAACAAAGCAGGATGTCATCACAATCCCAGATTTCAAGATACACTACAAAGTTATAGTACTCAAAACAGTATGGTACTGGCACAAAAACAGACATATAAATCAATGGAACAGTCTAGGGAGCCAAGAAATAAATCCATGCCTATGTGGTCAATTAATTTACAAAAAAGGAGGCAAGAATTCATAATGAGTAAAAGACAGCCTTTTCAACAAAGGGTGCTGAGGAAACTGGGGAGCTACATGCAAAAGAATGACACAAGACCACCTTCTTATACCATATACAGAAATAAATGCAAATAGATTAAAGACTTGAAAAAAATAAATGCAAATAGATTAAAGACTTGAAACTGTAAAAGTCATAAAAGAAAACATGGGCAGCAATATCCTGGACATTGACCTCAACAACATATTTAAGGGTATGTCTCCTGAGGCAAGAGAAACAAAAGCAAAAATAAATATCAGGACACTAAAATAAAAATATTTTTCACAGCAAAGGAAACCATCAACAAAAAAAAGGTCACCTACTGAATGGGAGAAAATATTGGCAAAGGATATATATGATAAGGGGCTAATATGCAAAATATATAAAGAACTTATAGAACTCAGCACCATAAAAAAATCCCATTAAAAAGTGGGTAGAGGACCTAAATAGACATTTTTCTAAAGAAGACATAAATGGCAAACACATGAAAAGATGCTCAGCATCACTCATCACCAGAAAAGTGCAAATTAAAACCACAATGAGATATTACCTGACACCAGTCAGAATGGTTACTATCAAAAATATAAGAAATAACGAGTGTTGGCGAGGATGTAGAGAAAAAGGAACCCTCATGCACTGTTGGGGGGAATATAAACTGGTGCAGCCACTGTGGAAAACAGTATGGAAGTTCCTCAAAAAATTAAAAATAGAAATATTATAGGACCCAGTAATTCCATGACCGGGTATTTACCCAAAGGAAACAAAAACACCAATTCCAAAAGATCTATGCACCCCTATGCTTATTTCAACATTACTTACAATAGCCAAGATATGGAAGCAACCCAAGTGTTCATCCAAAGATGAATGGACAAGGAAGATGTGGTACACACACACACACACACACACACACTAGAATATTACTCAGCCATTAAAAAGAATGAAATCATGCCATTTGCAACAACACAGATGGACCTAGAGAGTATTATGCTAAGTGAAATAGCCCAGACAGAGAATGACAAATGCCATAAGAGTTCACTGACAGATGGAATCTAAAAAACAAAACAAATGAACAAATGAAACAAAAGAGAAACAGACTCATAAATACAGAGAACAAATTGGTGGTTGCACAGGGGATGGGGTTTGGGGAATGGGCAAAATAACTGAAGGGAATTAAGAAGTACAACTTTAAAGTTATGAAATAAATAAGTTATAGATGAAAAGTACAGCAGTGAATACAGCCAATATTTTAACAACTTTGGATGGTGACAGATAATTACTTTTATCATGGTAAGCATTTCAAAATGTATATAAATGTCAAATCACTATGTTGTACACCTGAAACTAACATAATATTGTATATCAACTATACTTCAATTAAATAATAAAATAAAAATATACTGTTTAAGTTAGAAATGCTTAATGAAGTATATACAGGTCAAAAGACATGCTGTCTTAAATTTTCTTTAAAATATTCTAGCAAAAAAGTAAGTAAAAGAAAAAAAACGAGGGGAGGAAGATTTGTACCATCTGTAGAATGATGCAGCTGGGTGAAAAGGAGTCCACTATGCTATTTCCTCCACTTCTGTGTTACTTTGAAATTTTCCATAATAAGTTAAAAAACAGGACAGAGCATCTCCATGCCCATTACATGGGCCCTACACTGACAGGCAGGGAAAGGAGAGGAACTGATACTTGAACATTCTCTCTTCATTTCTTTGAAAGTCCAAAGTGACACATGGACATTAGGGCCAAGGTACATCACTAGAAGTTATCAGGAACAATTAGGACAGAGAGATAAAAGTTTAGATATGTAAGGAGAGAAAATGTGCTTAACACCAAGAGGAGAAATGGACCAGATAACCATAAAAGACATTAAGCGTCCAAAGATTTCTTGCTTGGAGGAAAATCCCCACAGATTCTAAATCATTAATAAAAACTTTAGAGAGAAGATGCTAGAGAAAACTGACAAGAAAATTGAGAGCAGGTATTACAAATTACATTTCCCACACAGAAAAAAGGACTATTTTGTGTTTATCCAATGCCAAATATTTAGATAGTTGGAAAAATGGTTTTTTTCAAGAGCACTTTTTAGTTTTCATCTAATTTCTTGATGTCATAAAAACACCAGTGGGTTTTCTCTTGTGGCTAAAGTTCTAAACTGATGAATGATGGCATATCAATGTTCAGTTAATGTCAAAACCTACATTAAGGACATTAATGGATACTTCTGCTATCTTTCCCTTAGATACTTGTTAAATCTGTAGAGTAGTTGCCTACAACTGTGTCAGTAAGAAAAATAAAATGGAAAGAGTTTCAGGTCCTAAGCAGAAAGTAAGAATGCAGAAGACTGTCCTGCTGCCCTAATAAAGGATGACTCCTCATGCCAGAGTCATAAGTAATTCACCACATTGGGCCACATTGTAAACTCCACTGGCAAGCACAGGGGAAGAGGGAAGGAAAGTGCCTCTTCCAGAAGTCCAGGGCAGCTGCACACAGATGAGTTGGCTTCTAAATGTTCTATTCAGAACCCTTCATTTGCTTAGAGGCCCAGTCCTGTGTGTGATTTGTGTTCTCTTTTTTTGTGGAGGTAGCCCACAGCTTGGAAGAGTGAAGGAATGTTTGATTTATACCCCATCTTCAAAAAGGATTTGAAATAGCTTACAATACACCAAAACCCGTAAGATACCTATGAATAAACCTAACCCAAGAAGTGAATGATCTGTACTCCGAAAATAAAGAACACTGATGAAAGAAATTGAGAAAGACATAAAAAATGGAAAAACATTCCATGCTCATGGATTGGAAGAACAAACATTGTTAAAATGTCTGTACTACCAAAGCAATCTACACATTTAATGCAATCCTTATCAAAATACCACTGGCATTTTTTGCAGAGCTAGAGCACACAATCCTAAAATTTGTATGGAACCACAAAAGATCCCGAATAGCCAAAGCAAACCTGAAAAAGAAAAGGAAACCTGGAGGCATCACAATTCCGGACCTCAAGCTATATTGCAAAGCTACAGTGATCAAAACAATATGGTACTGGCACAAAAATAGACACATAGATCAATAGAACAGAACAGAGAACCCAGAAATGGACCCACAACTATATGGTCAACTAATCTTTTTTTTTTTTTTTAAGAGAGAGAATGTGTGCAAACATAGGGGAGGGGCAGAAGGGTAGGGAGAGAGAGAATCCCAAACAGACTCCACACTTGGTGCAGAGTCTGACGTGGATCTCGAACTCACGACCCTGAGATCATGACCTGAGCCAAAATCAAGAGTCAGATGCTCAACCGACTGAGCCTCCCAGGTACCTCATGTTCAACTAATCTTCAACAAAGCAGGAAAGAATATCCAATGGAAAAAAGACAGTCTCTTCAACATGAGGTATTGGGGAAACTGGGCAGCAACATGCAGAACAATGAAACTGGACCATTTTCTTACACCATATACACAAAAATAAATTCAAAATGGATGAAAGACCTAAATGTGAGACAAGAAACCATCAAAATCCTGGAGGAGAACACAGGCAGCAACCTCTTTGATCTCGGCCGTAGCAACTTCTTACTAGGTATGTCTCCTGAGGCAAGGGAAACAAAAGCAAAAATGAACTATTGGGATTTCATCAAAATAAAAAGCTTCTGCACAGCAAAGGAAATAATCAACAAAACTAAAAGGCACCTACAGAATGGAAGAAGACGTTTGCAAATGACATATCTAATAAAAGGTTAGTATTCAAAATCTATAAAGAACTTCTCAAACTCAACAACTAAAAACCAAATATTCCAGTTAGGAAACAGATAGAAAATATGAAGACATTTTTCCAAAGACATCCAGATGGCTAACAGACACATGAAAAAATGCTCAACATCACTCATCATCAGGGAAATACAAATCAAAACCATGAAGAGATACTACCTCACACCTGTCAGGATGGCTAAAATTAACAACACAGGAAACAACAGGTGTTGGCGAGGATGTGGAGAAAGGGGAACCCTTTTGCACTGTTGGTGGGAATGCAAACTGGTGCAGCCACTAGAAAACAGTATGGAGATTCCTTGAAAAGCTACAAATAGAACTACCCTATAATCCAGCAACTGTATTACTAGGTATTTACCCAAAGGCTACAAAAATACAGATTCGAAGGGACACATGACCCCAATGTTTATAGCAGCATTCCCAACAATAGCCAAACTACAGAAAGAGCCCAAATGTTCATCGACTCATGAATGGATAAAGGTGTGTTATGTGTGTGTATATATATATGCATACACAACTAAATATATACATATATGGTTGAATATTACTCAGCTGTCAAAAAGAATGAACTCTTGCCATTTGCGACAATGTGGATGGAACTAGAATATATTATTCTGAGTGAAATAAGGCAGTCAGAGAAAGACAAATACCATATGATTTCACTCATATGTGGAATTTAAGAAACAAAACAGATGAACATATGGAAGGGGAAAAAGGAGAGAGGGGGGAAACAAACCATAAGAGACTCAACTACAGGGAACAAACTGAGGGTTGATGGAGGGAGGTGGGTGGGGGATGGGCTAGATGGGTGATGGGCATTAAGGAGGACATTTGTTGTGATGAGTGCTGGGTGTTGTATGTAAGTGATGAACCACTGAATTCTACTCCTGAAACCAATATTGCACTGTATGTTAACTAACTAGAATCTAAATAAAAATTTGAAACAAAATCAAAAAGGAAAACATTTCCCCATAAAAAATAAATAAAATAGCTTACAATATAGAATAATAATACAGAATAAGCCAGGTAATAATAATAAGAATAAAGTGAGAGGACATACTGGTGAGTGAAAAAAAGAAGCCAGTTGCAGAGCCATTATGTGGAAAATCTCACATATGAATAAAAATTGATAAGAATACTAGAACAATATATACTAAAGAACAAACACTAAAATGTTGGCTATGTCACGGGTAGTGGAATTATGGATGATTTTCACTTTCCTCTTGGTTTTTTTTGTGTGTTAACTTTTCTATAATGATCACGCATTATTTTGAAAACAGAGAAAAGAGTAATAAATGTGATTTTAAAAAAGAGATACTCATCTTTAAAAAGGAAAGTGAGAAAACAAAGGTGCCAATTTGGTCTGCAGGAGACTTTATCACATTCCCTAAATGCATGTCAGGGTGGGGGCCTATAATAAATAGAGCAACAAAGCTCACATGGAAATACATGCTACACACCTGCTCTTCGTGGGCCTACATTTTGTCCCTGAGCTTTCCAGCGGCACAATTATGTCACATTGACACTGCAAATATTCTTGTTAGGCACCTTGATTACTGTACCTTTTGCCTACTGTTCACACTTCTGAGATGAAGCATGTCAAGAATAATTAGTCACTGTCCCCCACGGTCCTGTTACTGGTGCATTAGAAATGCACATAAAGGGACATAGAGGCACCTGATTATCTCATTATTCTTCTCCGACTGACACTGATATTAGGCGATTTAACTACTGCCCATAAGAGATTGGTTTTGGTTATTAAATGGGTTACTTGTATATAACACTAAAATCTGAACAACCTTCAAAAGGAAAAAAAAGACTGAATAAATTCATTTGTAATGGAGGTGATTGAAATCTTTCATGAAAATTAGCGAAGAGGCAGAAGAACTGTTCAGAGATTGGATTAAGCCTCAGAGATCTTGTAATAAGATCTCCATGTGCCAATCCCTAATTTCTCTGAGCTGATAACAAAGGAGTTTCCGTGAAGCATTTTCACAACAGCAGGTGGCTTTTGAGGGTGCAGTGTCATGCAGGTGGCACCCCTTAGCCCTGGGCATCAGCTGGTGACGCCATCGTGGCTCCTGCCTTGCCCATCCCTCCACGGGCATCTCTCCCATCTTGGGGGTAGGGGTTTTGTAGAACACCATCCGGCCAGAGCAGTGCAGGCTGCCAGAGGTGGGTTCACGGGCAAGACTGGCTTGTGCCCACCACTGGCATGACTGAGATGCAGTACAAAGTGAGGGGTGTCACTGAGTCGGCCAGCCTGAGAGTAAATCAAGCCCTCTCAGGAGCTGTGAAGACTCCTTGACGCTAGTAAAGTATCGCCTGTTTTTCTTTGTCACTTCTTTCATGTCCCAGTTGTTTTGTTTTTTTTTTAAGTAATCTCTACACCCAGTGTGGGGCTCAAATTCACAACCCCGTGATCCAGAGTCATATGCTCTACTGACTGAGCATGCCAGGTGCCCCTGTGCCCCAGTTTTTAAGGTTTCTATCTGCCTAAGTATGTAACTGAAGGCCATAGAGTTTTTATTTATTTGTATATTTATATTTATTTATATTATATAAATATTATTATATAAACAGGTATTTATGTAAATATTTACCTATTTATTATTTTAAAACCTAGTAGTCTTCAAAGAACTTTAGCAACCCTTGACATTCCTTCTTGGAAAGAGCACTGGTTAATATTACAATTGCAAAAATATTCTTGGAGGGCAATTTTGCAGGTGTCCTGTTTTGGGAATGTGACATAAGGCTTGGGAGCAATTCCAAAAATAAAGTGTATTACTAACATAATGGTGTTAAGTTGCTTTGTGTTAATTAAATAGAAGTAACACTACCCAGCATATAAAATATATACCTTTAAAATTTTAATAAATATTTATTTCTTCTGTTTCTATGAATGTTTCTGGCATACAACAGGTGAGCCACAGAAGGTTGCAGAGGGTTTTCTAGCAGGAAAATTGCTTTTCTGTTGCTTTTGAAATGCAGACATGAGCTTTGCCTGAAGTAATCTACGTTGCAGTTGGTATGTTATCAGAAATATTAAACTAAAATTCAGCATATTAGCTAAAGGGAAAGCAGAGTTCTAAAGAGGAACTGAATCTGAGTACTAGTAGGGAATGATAAAACAGTGTGGAATACTAGAAAGAGAGGCCAAGAAAGCCCACTTGGGCAGGCAGATTTATGAGCTGTTATTTGCTGCCAAGAATTTCATCTCAATAGCACTTATCAGAAAATCTTCTGTTTTTCTCCTAAGATGGTCAGCTGGAGTCCTCAGGGCTCCATCTGCTCCTGTTCTGGGTCCCCAGCAATTTATAGATCTTCATTTATTAAATCAAATTGCCAAAATAACTTTTTTCCTATTTAATACTGTGAAGGGAAATATTAATTTACAAAGTGAATATTGGGGTTCAAAGCCATTAACTTAAAAATGACTTTATACCTCGAGACAGAAAGGATGTTGGTTCATGTAGAGAAGAACTAGTGGAGTGGAGAGGTAAGCTGATAACCTGTCTTGAGCAGCAAACTGTATCACTGGGCCTGGGCTGCCAACTATGTTGACCTCTGACCGCGGCCGGGCAAACAGCTAAGCCCAGTGTAAGTAGGAGTAGAAAGTAGTGCTCAGACCTCAGGCTGATTCAGCAGGGAGGGAGGCTGGGGTAAGGGAGGACAGGTGGTCTATAAACAGCAGTCGGTCTTGGAAAGTCTATTTATAAGATGGGGAGATTAGGGAAACAATTTGCCTGCTTTGAAAGCGAGTGGCAGATGCACACGATGGAGCCTCCTTCCCAGCATGACACGGCCTCATGACAAATGGTACTTCTGACTCGAGTGACATTGACATTCCTCTACCAGATGCAAGACAGTCGAAAAACAAGGGGCGAGGCCCAAGTCTGAGAAAAGCTGCTTTTCTACTGCTGGAGAAAGCTTTGATAAAGACAATGTGTATATTACTAAAAGCGAAGTGATGAGTAACTCTCTGGAAAGGATTTCAGAATTTTCCAGTTCCCTGAAACAAACATTAACTGCTCTAAGTCAGGTTTGTCACCATGAAATATTGCAGTATGCTTTCACTTAGGTGTTAAGCTTTCCATGTGAATTCCATCTGAGTTTGAAGATGAAATCTCACCAGAAAATGAAAACTATTGACCTTTACTGAAGCGAGACAATCAGCAGGATGCTGCATGACCTCAGCACCGCCTTACCTTGTGGTGGCTATTTTTTCTCCCTTTTTCCAGTCCCAAAACACAATACTGTGAAAATCGTCTAAACCAACCGACACCAGACATTTTCCATCAGCTGTATGAAAACAACACAAATGGCAAATGACTCATTTCTTCAATGAAAAACCAAAACATTTCATATACTGTAAAGACAAATATGAAATGGGTCTTAAGAATATTATTTAGGCTACATTAGAAGTATCATATACTAGCGGGACCACACTAAACGAAACACATAACTAGTAATAGTTGACCTTCCTAATGCATCATAACTGGTTGATGAATTAAATCACTGACCTAACACTCCAGTCTGAGACATGGAGCTGGGGGAAGCCTCCCAGGTACATCACAAAAACCTTGTCTATTTTATGACAAACAAATCTCATGATGTTTACTCAAAGAGCCATGTGACTTTGTGACTCAGTCTATTTTCAGCTTTAAAAAACTGGGTTCTATTTAAACCTCCAAGATAAGAGCATTATAGAAACTAAATTTAATTTCAAAAATTCTTTCAAAGGATATAATTAAAAATCTTAATCTCTTAGTTTCCTTATTTCAAATGTACTATGCTTATTATAGGACATTTAGAAAATATAGATAGAGGAAATTTAAAACTCATCCCAATTTTTAGGCCTACCTTTGGTGTATATCCTGTCAGTTTCTCCACATAAATGTGCTTTTAAAAAACAAAACCAGGATGATAATGAACATACTATTATCTAATCTTTTTTCTTTTGTTCTATGGTGAACATTTTCCCCTAGTATTAAATATTATTTATAATATCATCAATGACTACTATAATGTAGACACTGGGTTGTTTTAAAAAAAAAACTTAAAATACATTGTCTCTGTAATTAAATTAAAAATCAAAAATAGTTAATATGCTTTTTCCCTTCAAGACCAAAGAGGCCATACAGTTAGCAAATCTTTCCCTTGCTTCCTCCTCACAAGCCAGATTCACAGGAGGAGTGTCTAGGCTCAGCGATTCCACCTTAGCTCCGTGCTGACTGGGAGATGGGTGGCCAGATTCACTATCTACCAGTTTAGCAGGTGTCTTCTAGGACGACAGAGGACCCACAATATGAGGGCAAAGAAACACAAGTATCTGATAAACTGTTTCTCCCCAGTCCACTCAGGGTCTTAACTGGTATTTTCAAAGGCAGGTCTGGGGTAGATGTCAGAGTGGCCAGGTAAAATAAAGGAAGCCTAGTTAAACTGGAATTTCAGATAAGGAATGAATAATTTTAGTATAAGTAGGTCCCATGCATTATTTAAATTATGTATTTACACTTGCATTGCATGAAGCACACTTGTACTACAAATTTATTTGGCTTCCTGTATTTCAATTTGCTAAATCTGGCAACCCTCCCCAGATGCCAACCAATGCCCAACCTGTGAGTACCGTTCCTTGTGCCAGACTGTCCCCCAAGCTACCAAGCTTCCTTCTCCAAAGGCAGGAGCAGAGTCAGAGAAAGGAAGAGCCTGGCTTAACAAACAAATTCTCCTCAATCCTGGACTACTACTAAGTATGAGACAAGGCTTTGAAAGGTACATGAACCCCTTCAAGCTATTAGGCTCAGTATCAGATGAGACATTCATGCTTTCCAAAAGTGTTAAATTATCATCAAGTGATTACAATAAACAAATGTGTCTTCTGAATCACATCTAAGTCCTTATGCTTAACCATGACCAGGCTTTAAATTGTGCACGGTCTCTTTCTAAACGTTTGGGAGAGGGAAGTGATGATAAGGGCTTCTTATTCATTACCAACATGACTCTTTCCGTACCTCTTGGGATGGCCTGGTTCTGCTTCTGTAGTAGTATGTCTCTGTATTTTGGTGATTTTATTTATTTATCGGAGATTCCGCTCTTTTTTAGATTATAAGCTCTGCTAAGGCTTATGGTAATCATATCACATTTCCTCTGTGATCCTCCCACTAAGCTAGTTTCCAGTGAACACTGAGGATACTGGCGACAATGAAGAGGTAAAGATAAAGATAGAATGTGTGTATGGGGGCGCCTGGGTGGCTCAGTCAGTTAAGCCTCCAACTCTTGGTTTAGGCTCAGGTCATGATCTCGGGGATTCTAGGATTCTAGGATGGAGCCCAGCAGTGGGCTCCCTGCTCAGCGGGGAGTCTGCTTCTCTCCTCTCCCTCTGCCCTTCCCCTGCTCGCACACTCTCCCTCTGAAACAAATAAATCTTAAAAAAACAAACAAACAAAAAAGAATGTGTGTATGGGTAGTATGAAGGGAAAGACAATGTGCTATGTTATCCAGCTCTACAAATTTTAATTGTTTTAATTATTATTTCTTTCAAAAACATGGCACTTTCAGTGTCTCTTTTTTCCCATTTATCAAATCTACATTTTGTGCTTCCTTTTGTAACCTGTGTAGCTATATTAACATGTCCTTAGAAGACAAGCATCCACACATTTAAAATGACGGTTCAAGTTTTGTGTCTTTTGAAGAAAGTCTCAGGGTAAATTAATTTTTTTTGGCTTTTTATTAGCATTTCTGAAAGGCCCTATTAGCTTGTCTTCATAGTTACATTCCTTTCTACCTCAATTCATGACTATGAGGAGAAATGAAGAAATAGTCCAAATCCAGATGCACCTCAACAACCGTAACACCTCTTCTTTAGGATAGTGACCTTTTCTTAAATTCTGCAGGTGTAGGCTATTTCTGCATACCACATGGTTCAGAAATATAATTGGACACCTTTTTATCTTTTCCTAGTTTTCACCCTCCTCCACCGTCTTCCAAAGAGACTTGGATTTAGCTTTGAAAATCCATTGTTCCTTGACCAGCTGGAGTTTTTTTATTTTCAGCCATATTTTTAGAGCCAAGGTAATGTCCTTTTAAATCTTTCCAGTCACAGTGTGTATTAATTATGGATATTTTGTGACACAGTCCAGAAATAATTCTAAGGCACTTAATGTCAACAGTAAAGGGCATAGTGGAAAGAGAAAATTTCTACTCAATTACAAGTTGGTCCCTGCATTCAGGGCTCATAAAAAATGCATAGATTTTCAGAATTGAACATAGTGAAATCCAGTCAGTCTTAGAGGTGTCCTTGTGGAGATCAGTATTATTCAATGAAGGTTTTTAAAAATATGAGTAGGATATTAAACTAAAAAAAATTATGTGGCTGAAACTTTCTAATCTGGTTTTCTATTCATGTGGAAGCACCTTCTGTCCTGTAAGCACAAAATCAAAGATGGCTCCATTTTCCCTAGCCAGTGGTAACAAATTCACAGAGCAAAGAGTTGCTCAATTAAGTGAGATAATGTAAACTCATTCCTTCTTGTTTACATAGAATTATGGGTTATGTTGTAAGAAATGCTTTTCATTAAAAATGTCTTTTTTTTGCTTTGTAACAGTGGCAAGAATAATCTAAACCCCCACATATGACTGTTTGTTGTCTAGTTTTCACATTTATTTGTTACCTGCTCTGTATTTCCCTGACAATTGTTTTTTCTAGTAAGGGACAAATGTACTATCAGGTCTCCACAACACCTCCCCAAATGAGCTGGCTTATAAGAGATGGATGGATACGGGGTCCTGAGGTACAAAGATGGTGCCACCAGCTAGGTAATGACCAATGTTGGTGCCCTGTTCATGTGGTTCATTAGGGAAATCTAAGTAATATCTCTTGGCACGTAGACTTAAGCTACTCACTTTTCTATCACTCTTCAAAAGAAAGGTATAGTTGCTCCTGTTCCTATTCACATAAATGTATGATTCAGGGCTGTTCTAGGACAGGGCTCTCTTTTTATTGGGAGCTGTTCATGTGGCAGCCTGTGTGTAGCACTATGTCCATTCCACCTTTATACTGGCAAGTGGGGGCGGGGCAACTGGAGACACTTGCCTTTGGGTAAAGGGGGGACACTGAGCGCTCCAGGTATGACTCTCATGCTCAAAGTTTGCACTGGCCCTGATGGAGGGCAGAGTCAGGAGTAGGCAAGAGGACTCAGTGGGGAGAGTTCCTGGTATAGCTCTTGCCAGCTCAAAACCCCAGGCTTGGTGGCCTTCTCACTGCACTGAGGCCAGGAGACCTGGGTTCTAGATCAGGATCCGCCACGGTCTGACTTCTACCCCAGCCATACCACCAAACTCTCTGGATCTCCATTCTTGGTCTAGGACATGACACAGGGCTTTCAGTTTTATCATTATCACACAAAGTACTATCAATATAACTTAAATCAAAGAGACCTCTGCTCACACCTTCAGGAGGTGCCAGAGAGATCAAAAAGATCAACCAACCACCATAATTTGTCTCATGTAAGGGTTACACATTCAAAGAAGGATCAAACAGAAGAGATCCTAGTCAAAGGTCTTTCTGAAGGGTCCTTAACAGCAGTGCTTTCTAAAACTATCAACTAGCTTCCTTTCTGCCATTTATGTATCATCACTGTACTTGAACTCTGAGACAAACGTAATTTTCCACAATAAAAAATAACACATTTGCTGAACAAATATGGCTCCTCCCTAGTCATTGTTAAGGGCAATAAAGAATGTATTGTTGAAACTGAAATATCCTTTTTATGCAGAGAATATTTCATATCTCAGTATTTATTTGCCCAAGATAGGAATTAGAAGAAGTGACAGAATCAGCTTCTCAACCTCTTTCTAAAGCATCTGGTTTCTCTCCCCAGGCAATTGATGTGAGGGGCTGCCTTATGAGGGAAAGATTTCTAAATTCACTTAATCTCTTCACCTTTCCTTCCTGCAAAACTATTAGGCCCAGAGGAGAGAGGACTTCTCGGAAATGCAGAGGTCAAGTTACGGGAGACCAGCTCATTGCTACTAACTCATCTCTATTCAGTGTCGTTGATCTACATTCCTTTAATCCCTTCCCTAAAGGTATGAAGTAACAGGCATTAGATCTTTTGATCTTTATTTAAAAACCATGAAATTAATTCTACAGAAAAAATATTCTAATGATTATTAAATTCTATTTATATTATTCTAAATTTCCTGCCACTCTGCTTATACATTAATACACATATTCACATTTCCAGTGGAAATCAGTGAATAGATGCTATTTGAGTTCTATTTTTCTTACACTTAACTTGATACATAGAAATATGTATGAAATACACATAGTCCACGTACTTGTCATTTTGAGTTATAGCTTTTATTACATGGTGCCAAATGATCTGGAGTTATAGAGTCAATTTTTAATGTTGCCAAAAATATGAATATTAGATTCTCTATAATTTAATACATTCATGTTTTATTTTATTTATTTTTGCTAATGGGTCTCTCACTATTCTTTAGAGCATATTTAGTAATATAATTTTTATATTAAGTACATACATATGTATTGGCTAGCAGAGTTAACTTTAGGAAAAGGGCAGCTGAGCTATTGAGGAGAAGAGTCATGAAAAAAAGCAGAGGAAATTCATTCACATCCTTGGAAGAGAACCATGTTTGAACTCAAATTATGGTTTCCTTTCAGATTTTACTGCTTTATGAAGGACATACGACACTCTATTTTAAAACTGTAGGTTTATCAAACTTCTGGAAGTTTAGGACTTTGTATTCACTGTTACTGGGTGTGTTATCCAGGCTTCCCACGGGCAGGTGGCATGCCAAACTGTTCTCTATCCCTTGGTACTCATGCCTTCCCGACCTCACGTGCCTGCCAGTGTGCAGTAGGGACTCTTTAGCCTGGAGTTTTACTAGTTCAATAACCACAGAAAGTATCAAATAACCTCTAATAATGATCCAACAATTTGGATTTGTATAGTAGTTTACAGTATGTGAGGATGTGCGAGTCACAAAAAAATCCCCCCTCACTGCCCCATGTTACTGCAGGTCAAAACATAAACGAGATTATTTTCACGTGTAAACACGGTTTACAATGTGAGGTTCTAGTAGTAATAGTGACGGGTGAGACAAGTGAATGAGGCCAAACCTCATTCATTCCTTCACAGTTTTGGAGTCGCTTCTGTGTCTGCAGCACTACAACATGCGCAGTGGGGAGGAGGGAGATGGGCTCTGCTGGCTGAGCAGGTTATTGTACGAGAAGGGCATTAGCACAAACAGCTACTGTACTACATGGAGTCCAACAGGGAGCACAAGAACAATGAACCACGGGCCAGGGGATGAAGAACAAGGGGCAGGTTATTTCTCCCTGGAAGGTCGTACAGGAAACTTGCAGCATGATCTTAAAGGATGGGAGGACTTGAATGGACACATGGCAGCAGCATGAGCAAAGGGACACAGGCGAAAAGAAGGAGAGCCATGCATTTCGGTTCTATGGCTAGAGAGACATAAGGGAACATGAACGGGTAGGTGGGTGGAAACACTGCAAAGGAAAGTTGAGGCCGCATCATGGAAGGCCATGAATGTCCAACCAAAGGCTCAGCCCTGAGTCAGCCAGCCAAGAGGAGTCCATGTGGTAGCAGTGTAACTGCATTTCCAGAAGACTCCAGAACTGTGTAGGATGGACTGGAGAAAGTGGAAATGGAATCAGAGTCCAGCATGACTACCATGGCAGAGATGAGAAGGAGTTGAGGCTTGAGCGAGGAAAGTAGAGAAAGGGGGACAGAGGAAAGAGAATGCGGTTGTGGAGTCATTGAACTTAATGATGAACATTATACACACTGCACATATTAAACATCTGAATGGAATTTAGAAAAAAAGAAATTATAGAATTAATTTTCAGTAGAAAATTTATAATTTTTTCTACTTATCTAACTTCTACAATTGGGATTAAAAATTCCAGGTAAAAACACCTTTGGTGACAGGCCCTCCTCATTCTCCATTCTAGCTTAAAGAAACGGTCTCACTGTAAAGGAAATCACATTCATCAGTTAGTATTCTAATAGTACTGTGTTCAAATCTTAAATTAAGGGGATGGAAAATCCAGCTCTGTTGTTTTCAATTTGAAATTTATTTCCACAACACAAGTGTTGTAAAGTGACCCTTTGCAGAGAATTTGCAGCCTTCCCTCTAGTTCTTTATATTTTAAATTGCAAGTGCCGTGCTCCCCCTTATTTGGAGAGATGAAATTGATGTTCTGAGTCACTGCCAGACATTTGCAACTAAGACTCTACAGCAACAGCTGCTCCGGATTTCCAACAGCTCAAACAAATGCAGAGCGCGGTGTGAGCTCTGGGTAATAACCTGGGAGAGAGGAAATGAGAAAGGCCAGGAAAGGACGTGTAATCTAAAGGCCACATTTTTTGTGTGAGGTATTCACATATCTAATTTCTGGTCTGAGACTGGGTAGCTGACATACCAAGAGCTTAGCTCATTACAAACAGAACTCGACTAAATAGGAGGTTGTAAAAACAAAAACAAAACCCAAAAACCCCGGGCCTGAGTAAATGCAGAACCATCAATGACTTCACTGGAAAACGGGGGCCTTACCTGAAAAATCGAGCGCACACACTCCCCTCTGGTGTTGTCCTTTCAATAGCGACAAACATTTTAGAGTTTGTGTGTCCCACACATGAATAGCAGCATCTCTTCCAACCTTAAGTAACAGGATGAGTGTTATTAACTACTTATAAATTTTAACAAGAATGATTCCTAAGAGTCATTCTTAGAGCTCCTTTGAGTCAAGTGCTGCTCAGAAATCCAAAGCCACACATTTGGAGAGTAGGAAGACTTTCAGAAATCATCTGGTCTGATGCCGTTATTTTCCATTTGAGAAAATAGAGGCACAAAGAGTCTAACAGGCTCGTTCGGGGCATCAAATCGGGTGCCAGGCCAGCCTCACCTGGTACATGGCTCCCAGGCAAGGCACTATAAAACTCCAAATCAAATGTCCACTGTGCTTTTTGGGTTAGTTCGACATCTCTCTCTCCTGCCTTCTCAACTCCATGTACGATTCCACTTCTTGGTCAAGGAAGTCACCTGTATGTTGTTACGGCCCTGTCCTCAGAGTTCTTTTACCCACCTTAATTATTTCACTCATCCCAAGAAGGCCTGGCCCTGCTTCTCCCCCGGGAAATGACAGTTTCATGGCTTACTTGTTCTTAAAGTGGATTCTCCTTGAGGGGATACCAACTTCTCTCCCATTAATTCCCAACAACAGAAAAAATTTTAATAGTAAAGTGGTTTTCCTCACTTGATTGTAATGGAAAAAAGAACCCTGTTGGGTGTAAGGACTATAAAAGGGGAAATGTGACATAAAAGCATGCACATAACGAAGCAGAATCCAGCTAACTCCTACACTGGTGTATGGAGGCCCAGTTACCCCTGGAGTGGCTGCTGGTGCACTGATTTGTCACCGGTTTGTCTCTCAGCAATTACAGGATAGAATGTGGTATCTCCTCAGGGGTTTACGCAAAGAACCAATCCCTGTTCCCTCTTTCAAAGGAAAGTTATTAAATACACATGAACCAAGCATCATCTGTTATCAGAACAATAAAAAGGGGGAGGGAGGAGAGTGAAATGTAAAAATGCAAAGTAGTCATCAATTACTGTAAGAAACTTAATCATGGCAGCTAATTCAGAAGAGATGGTCTAATATGCAGTTGGTAGCAAACCAGTATGTCAGTTAATAGCACTTTGCTTTTGAAGGACTGTAATCCTTTCACAAATTATAAAAGCTATGGACTTTCCTCCCCCAAAATGCACATTTCTGGGGACTGACTCCTTTCATGCCCTCACTTTAACCACTGATCTCATGAACACGAGGCTATGAAATCTGTGCAAAGACTTCTCTACCACCTGTATGTCAGGTCTCAGAAACACTTGTTTCCTGTTAATTGCTGACCCTCATACCACGTGTTTTTCCTTGAGTTTGCCACTTACATGTTGAGAATCAGTTTAAGTCTTACCTGCAGTTAAAAGCCCATGATAAAACTGAACAAAAATGCAGTCTATACATTGAAAGAGTACAAAACTGAAAATACTACTAACATTACTACTTTGCCACAAGATAATAAATCTGAGTTTAACGGATTTTTTGTTTACAAAGTTGACTTTATCTCCCTCCTTTCCATGCACAAAATGACTGAATATAGGGCTCTGTTTTGAGTAGCTTTCCAATTATAGGTTCAATCCAAAGTTTAGGCATTCCAAAATGGGTCTGATAGAATTTTGTTTTTTAAAGGTTAAAATATAAAATGATGAATTAGTCAAAATTCATGGCTTTAAGTTTTACAAAAATAACTATTCACTAGATGTTATGCTAGTATTAAAAGATGGCTAATTCAATAAACACTGATTACCGAGGATATAATAAGTACTGGGTACACAGTGATGAGGAAAATATATTAAGACTGCATTCATGGAACTTAATTTAGTTTTAGCTAATCCTGTTTGTAGATATCATGTCAAGATGAAATCCGTCAGAGGCTTCCCACAGTGCTATAATATAGCGGATGAGGCTCCCACCATCACATGACCCAGCATTCACTGAATCTTCAGCTTCATGCCTCATGTTTGTTTCTATCAAGTATTTCTTGAACCAGTATATAAACTGGGCTCATAACTAAATCCTCTCCCTCTCTTTGGCGAGGCCCCCATCTCAGAGGAGAGATCTATACCTGCCCAGTGGCCACATAGTCCTTCACTGGATGGATGGTCAGGCTGAGAATGTCATCATCGTGCCCCAGGTACAGCCTCTGGGAGTGTTGCTGTCTGTTGTACACCACGGCAACTGCAGCAATGTGATAGACCACTTCTCCAGCTTGCGTGTAGAACAGATTATTTCTACAGTCGTAGCCTCTGTAACTGAAGCACAGGTCCAAGAAATGCACAGTAGCTGAATGGACAGTGAGTCAACAGAGCAGGAGAGATCAGAAGGCAAAGCTACCATGTTGCTGCAGACATGCACAAGTAGAACCACAGGTATCTCCATGGTTGCTCGGGACAGTAATCTTCAACAGGGGTACGAGGATCTCTGAGGGCATGTGAGTCTCTCTAAAGGGCAAATCTGCACTGATAAGTTTAAGAGAATTTGTTTCTAGATCTTCAGCTACTGTATGTGTCTTCTTCAAAGTGACCAGTTTGAGAACACACTTGTGAGGAGGTGCAGGTTTTCCCTTCCCACCTCCCCTTTCTCTACCACCTTCCTCTCACATTGGAAAGCCATTCCTTTTGTCCACATAGAATCTTATTATGTTCTATTAACCTGGAGCATGGAACCTTCCAGGAACACCAAAACAAACTCAGGTGTGGATATTGAAAGTGAACAATTCCAATAACTAGACATGAAGTTCTTTTGTAAGTCAAGTGACTTCCAATTCTTTGCTTTTAATAAAATTGAAGAGTGATTTCATTGAATTGTCAGGTGATAGATCATTAAACTATATTTTCATGTGATGTATCAAAATTGCAAGATATACCTATCTGTGTTGCAAGAGGAGCTTAAAGAACTGAGTAAGGTTGCTATGGTAAAATTGCTTCCTTTCTCATCTACTTATTTATGTGAGTAAGCTTTCTCAGTGCTTGTAACTATTAAAAAATGATAAATGGGAATAGAATCAATACTAAACTCTATCACATTCTAGCAATAATATGTGTACATATATCTGAACTCACTGAAAAAAATCTTATTAAAATTTTTTTCCAATAAAATTGTTTATATTTAGTAAGTACTTATTAGAATTTGTGCTATATTTATGTTGGTCTGATAAGCTTTGTACTAACAGTTGTAAAAAAAAATTCAATCCAAAAAAGAATGAACACTTAGAGCAGCAATGTCCAATAGAAATATTATGCAAACCATGTAGGTAAAGTGAAAATTTTCTACATTAAAAAAGATAAAAAGAAACAGATGAAATTTAAGAACATTTAACCCATTACGTCTAAAATATTATGTAATCAATATAAAACAAATCAATATATGAAATCAATATAAAAGCATGGAGCCCAACATGGGGCTTGAATTCATGACCCTGAGAACAAGACCTAAGTTGAGATCAAAAGTCTGACACTTAACCGACTGAGCCACCCAGGCACCCCTCAACATAAACATTTTAATGAGATATATTACGTTCTTTTTTTCATGCTAAGTCTTCGAAATCCAGTGTGCATTTACACCTACAACACATCTGAATTCAGACTAGCCATATTTCACATGCCCAGTGGCTTTAAGTGGATCCCATACTAGATAACACAAGTTAGAGACTCAGGATCACAGGGAATTAAATTTAAATTGCGCTTATATACATTTCTTTCCTTGCAAAATGTATGATAGGGTGATCAATAAAAGCCTTTCAAGCATAAAAATAGTACATTAGTATAAAATTCTATGGGAAAAGTAGCATAGAAATATGAGTTCAGGTATTTTTTAAATTGGTGATGGTGGGAATCAAATATCTATGACATTTCAGTTCCAGTTGATCCCCTTAAATGAATGATGTATTTACAAAGCACTAGATACTATATTCTTCACAATCATTTAACCTTACATTGAAAAATTTTAGATGTCAACTTAAAGTGTGGAAGGTTGTACATTATTTTTAAAAATTCATAACTATTGGGGCATATGTGAGCAAAATTGTTTGAAAAAATATTGTCGTAGGTGCAGCCAGCTAAACAGAGCAGGAAATATGGGGGTAACAGGAACAGGGACGGGGGAGAGAACAGAGTGTAGTAACAATGAGCCACAGAAACGTATGTGTATGGAAGTCAATGAAGCATGAAAAATCTAGATACACACATTGTTATGACTAGAGGACATCAACTGAGATAACCGCACAGAGAATCATGTTTCTATTATTACTTCGGGTAAGTACACACTGGACAGAAGAGCCAGCCTGAAGTGGGACAGCACCAAGAAGAGGGGACCCAATGGTAGGCTGATAAGGCTGGTGACAGGCACCCACCCGTGTATGAACTGAAGTTTCAAGCTGTCCTCAGGAGCCTTTTCTCTTTTGAGGAAGGGCACTGCATGGTTTTTCTCTTTACTTTGTTGCTTTAGCTGAGGTAGATCTTCTTTGTAAACCTTAAAGCATAGCAGAAACATTTAGTTGAGACTCTCCGGGTTTCAAAAATATTAGTATCTTGGAATTCTCAGGAGGTCTTTAACTGCAGGAAATCAAGTTTTTGAGAACATAAGAAGCTAAAAATGGTCACCAGAGACAAAAGTCGGTCATTATATATAATGATAAAGGGGTCAACTCATCAAGAAGATATAACCATTTTAAATACGTACCCAACATCAGAGCACCTAAATATATAAAGCACATTCTAACAGAACGAAAAGGAGAAATAAACATCAGTAGTGTAATAGTTGGGGAAGGTGTCACTCTGAACAATGGATAAATGATGATCCAGACAAAGAATCAATAGGGAAACACCAGATGAAGAACACTGCAGACCAAATAACCTAGCAGACATATTCAGAACATCCCAGCCATCAGCAGCAGGATACAAGTTCTTCTCAGGATACATCAAATGCTAGGCCACAAAACAAGTCTCAATAAATTCAACAAGATAGAAATCACACCAAGTATGTTTTCTGGCCACCATGGTATGAAAGTAGAAATGATCACAGGAAGAAAGCTGGAAAATTCATAAGTATGTGGAAATTAAACCACACAGTTCTGAACCAATGGATCAAAGAAGAAATCAAACAGAAAATTAAAAAAATATCTTGAGACAATGGAAACACAACAATGGGATACAGCAAAAGCGGTTCTAAGAGGAAAGTCTGTAGCTATATACGTATACTTTAAGAAAAAAGAAAACTCTCAGATCAACAACTTAACAATATACCTCAAGGAACGAGTAAAAGAGCATAGTAAGCCAAAAGTTAGCAGAAGGAAGGAAATAATAAAGATTAGAGCAGAAGTAAATGAAATAGAGAATAAGACAATAGAAGAGATGAACAAACTTAAGAGTTGGTTCTTTGAAAAGATAAACCAAAATGAGTACATAAAACATGAGAATGCAAGTTTACTTTCTAATGAACAAAACTATCTTGAAATGCCTTTTGAATCATTGGGATTCAAGGTCATCTTGAGTTTAAATAATTTATATTCAGAAAATATAACAATTTTCTGGTAAAATAAGAAAGGAAATGACTCAATAAATTATCAATAAAAAACAATAAAATGTTTTGCTATAATTTCTTCTAAGGTGAGAAATCTCTTGGTGATTCTGACATTTGCAAAACACAGACCTCATGAATCATGGTGATCACTCTATGGAATTATCTTCTTTCATGATCTCATGTATCTTGACAGATCAGACTCTGAGATTTAGAGCAAAGCTCTTGGCCTAACCTAGGACCTAAATTGTGCTGCTGACTCAGAGAATATTTCCTGCAATTTAATCTAAATGTAGATAAAAAGTAATGTTTCTCTATCATGTATTCATGACCTACTATCGAGAGAGATCAATTTAACACATTCAAGACAAAGTAAATCTATTAATAATTGCTCATCTTCATAAAGGAAAAATTTCATTTGATAAAGCTATGTAACTAAAAGAATATTATCATAATACAGTCTCTGTTTAGGATTTAACCAAAAATCTTTAAAATTAAAAAAAAGGAAGTCAAAAGATACCTCATTACTGCTTTGTCTATTGCAGATGCAATGAACTAAGCTTGTAAAAGCTAAAGTTAATTATCCATCTGAGCCCATAATGCTTTTTTCAGCTCATCAACTACTCAAGAGAATGGAATTCTGGTCTTGGCATTTATTTCAACTGTTTATTTAAACAAGTCTCATAACCTCTATGGACCTAAAATTCCCATCTGTAGAACAGAATAAAACTTCCTGCTCAGGAGTAACTCAGCAACAAAAAATAATGTAAATCAAATAATACAGATGAAGCTTTAGAAAATAAGATGCCAGGGAGAATAAATAAATTCTAGGCATGGATTTCAGTAGAGTCAAGCCTTTTCATTCTTTCACTAGCACCTTTTTACTAAATACAAAACTCCCAACTAAAGAAAACTGCTTTTCTTTTTTCCCTGAATTTTATGTTCACTTTGCTTAAATTCCATTTCCCCTTGATACCAGAATATAATATTGTTTAGTGTGTGTGTATATTTCTACATTAATAATTTCCTTTCAATCTCACCTTTAGTTTTATTGCATAATACATTGCACAGTCAAGCTGATTTCATCAAGAAGGTGACCCAAACCATCAGTTGGACTGCCTTTGTACTAATATTTCAAACACAGATTCAATGAGTGATGATTATGGGGTGGAAAAAAAAGTCATCATCTGAAAAGGTTCAGTGCTTCTACAGAGGCAAAGCCAAGCAATACACTGAATATGCACTTTGGAGAGAAGCCCAGATCCGCATTCTTATCAATACTACGGATGATGTGGACGTGGACAAAGTACTTAACCTCTGAGGGTTATTGTGGGTTGGATTCGGTGTATGGAAAGCACAGGATCTGGCCCCGTAGAGACATGTGTTACCTGGCAGCTGCCCCCAGCCTCTATGGTACATCTCCGTGGGCAACACTGACAGTTGCTGTGTCTGAAACCTGAAATCTTATTCACTCCATGATCAGGTACAGAGTCTGCTTTACAGACATTCATGAAATGACAAGGAAGAAAACAGAACACCTATAGTTATCAACCATAAAAAAGGGACGAGTCTCCAGATTCCTGTGAAGGATGGCTCTCTTTAACACTCACTGTTTAGCACTAAAATGAAATGTATATTTTCAAAAAACTAGGACCCAATTTGATAGTAATTATGCAACTTTTCTACTAGAGGTGATTTCTGACTGGAGAGATCATGCGTATTGTATTTGGGCTTTTACTTTAATTAAATGGATAATGGTCTTCATAAATGGTCTTCATAATGGTCTATGTAAGTTAAGAGAGAAAGCAGGACACCAGCTCACTTGCAAACTACCATGGCTCAGAGGCTACCAATTCTGTACAGAAAACACATGCTTTCATGATCTGTTAAGAAAATGAAAAATTCTGTGGCTGACTTGCATATTTTTTCTGCAAAAAAAGACAGAAAACCCTGTCATGGGTTCAGTTTTAAAATTGGCTACTACCTTCCACTTAAAAAATTTTAATTATGTGAATGGGTTAAAGGCCTTATTTACAATCTGTACTTAAAGACAAGAGGCAGGTGATTTTCCTTATTCTTGTCTTGATTCTCTTCTGCCCAAGTACCAGCCATTTTTAGTGCAACGTCCAAATCCAATGAGATTGATGTTCTGGGCTGTAAGGCATTTATTATGAGGCTCTCTGCTTACTGACCTGGCGATCATAATTGATTTGAGTTTCTTGCTCAATATCAGAGTCCAATTCCGGCACGTCAGATAAATCCGAATCAGATTCTTCGCTGTAGGAATCAGTGCCACCTTCTGCAGAAACACAATCCGTGAGAAACAAGCAAAAGTTCGGAGACCCAAGAGAGCTTATAAATTTATTTAAAATATTTCCTTTCTTCTAGCAAAGTAAATTTAAAAATCACTATACCATAGTTTTACTTGGTGTAGGTTCTTAAAACATCTTTTTCCCCCCCATCTTCTGGTTAAGTTCAGCATACTCCTTTCAGGAGCGTTAACAGATAAGGACAACTACCCCCCACCCTGCCCCTCCAAGACTGAACTCATTTCCATACTTTCAGGGGATAACAAATCTTTGGGTTTAAATCTTGCTTTGAAAAGAGAAAAAAAGGGGGAAAAAAAAAAGGAAGAAAAGGTCAGGGAAAGATTCTACCAAAATGAAGCTTGGAGCAAAAGGAAATCCAACTACTTAGTTCAGTAAATATCCTCTTAGCCTTTGCCATGTTCACCGAGTGGCAGTAATTGCCATGGTCAAAAGCTGCAGAAACTCTCCCATTGAAAACATGTCCTCACCTGGTTTTAAATTTTATTAGCCGATTATTTCTGCTGACATCACAGTAAATAGAATGACTACATATCCCCTGAACTAGAACACATTGGTCCCAATTGTGGACTATTGTTTGAACTTCATTCTGGAGCCAACTCCTACACCCAAGGTTACTCTGTCCCCCTGTTGTCTCACTGTGTAGACCTGCCAGAGTTACAGTTGTCCTAAAGAGGCTGTAATGTCTTTGTTCCTGTTATTCTTAAAGGCTAATTCTTCATGTAAACCTTTGACCTTCAACTTGCATCTGCTATAAACAAAATCCTTTGAAGAAAGTTATTCAACTGACTCATATGTGTCGCAAAGTTGTTTTTCTTTTTAATTTTAAATTTTATTATAGGAATGAATTTTTCAAAATTGCTTTAACTCTTTATCTTCAGGAGAGATATTAGAACATTCTTTGAAATTTTTATTGATCAGGAAAAAAATGCTGAAAAATTACAATTGGTTTTTACCCTGGGGTGCAGTTTCCAGCAGACCGTTGCTGACACCTTCTGGAACAAATCTCCACTGGAAAACTGAGTGGTCAGCCCCTCCTGTGCTCAATACCCATTGAAAGTCATGGGACCAGCGGACATTTGTGACATGTGCAGAATGGCCCACATACTTTCTAAATTTGGCTCCTGAAAAGATATTTTCGAGGAGAAGATTAGTAATGAAAAAAAAAAATAGAATTCATAGGTTAAAAAATTCAATTCCTCTTCACGTTGAAAAGTAAAATCCTTAAATGTATTAGAAGATATAATTTTCAGTGTTACATATCATAGCAAGCCAAGGCTCCCCAAATTCTCTCAATTATTCCAGTACAGATTAAGCTAAAAATGGCCTTAACATTTAAGTCCTGTGGCTGAAGACACATCTGAACCTGTTCCAGATAATGCCTACTGCTTCACTGGTTCTGAAAATAAAATGCTTCAGAATGATGATCTTACACATTCTTACTCAAATCCAAAATAAGACAGAGAGTCCTTTGTAATAGGGAAACAGAATAATTCTGTGGGGAAAAAAAATCAAATTATTGTTCAGAGTCATGGATGTAGAGCTGGGAGAATTAAATTTTGTTCCCTTGCACTGATTGCTTTACTCAGTGAACACCATCCCCAGGGGAATGACTGTGGAAGGAAAGCTATTTGCACTTACGGCTGTAGCTGAACTACCAAAGTCTCGCACATGGTTGGTAGAGGGCAGCACAAAGGCAGTTATGAAAACAAGTCGGGTCCATCCTATCATGTGGAGGCCTAGTACTCCAAAGGCTACGGGAGATTTCAGGGGGCCAGCAAGCACTGCATCCCTCCTTCAGAAACAATGCTACCTACTGCAGGCCCTCTAACGGAACCTCTTTAATGGGGGAGAAAGCCATCTGTTCAACTGAAAATACTCATTGGAGAGGTAATGATTTAAATGTATATGAAGGTGAAAATGACCACACTATTTAAAATACCACCACGAAGCTGCCCCCATCTGAGCATTCTACTGTTTGCTTTTTCATTGTAGCACTTCTCATGAGATGTGTTTATATTTCCTTTATTGACTGTGTCCCCTCAGAAGAACAAAAGCTCCATGAGGGCAGGGATTTGTGCCTTTTTTATTTGTTGATGTATCTCCAGCCTCTTACAATAGCACGTAACAAATATTTATTGAATAAAAGAAGGCCACGTCCACCTCTTTCCAGGCTTTCCCTAGGACATGGTCACTTTACAAGACCTCCCTTGGTTCTCTGAACCACGAGGATGTCTCAGGCCTCTGCCCTCATCTCTTCTCTGGTGGTCCTCTCTCCCATGGCTTTAGATACTGTCAATATGCCCTCCACTGCCAAACATTCGTCTTCCGGCCCTCAATTCTCCCTGGACTGCTGATGGCCCATGTGCCACGTCCACTTGATGTCTAACAGGTGCCTCAGATTTATCATGAACAACACAGACTAAGTTCTCCTTCCCTTCTCTTATCCCCATCCCTCTCTTTTTCAATCTCTCCCCCAAACACACACTTTTCCTTGCTTATTTTCCCATCTCCATAAATGGTGCCACCATCCACCCCACTGCTCAAGCCGAAAACTTAGGAGTCACCCTCAGTTCCTCTCTTTCCCTCTATTCCCACATCCATCAGCAAGACCTTCAGCTCTACCTTGACACTGTTTCCTAACCTCATGCACCTGTGTTCACATCTGTTCCTAACACCTTTGTCCAAGCCACCTCACCTCTCACCTGGACTTGTACAAGAGTCTACTTAAAGCTTCCCCATCCCTAATCCATCCCACATGATATCAAAGTGGTCTTTTAAAAACTTAGATTGGTCATGTCACCCCTCCATTTTAAGCCCTCAATAGTTTCCCTCCACACTTAGAGTAAGACGCAAATTTCTAACAGTGGCTACAAGGCCCTTCATGACACGGTCCCCACCACCCTCTCCAGCCTCTGAGTACACAATGCTTCCCTCATTCATCACGCTCTAGCCACCCTGAACTTTATGTTCCTCTCCTGCATCAAGCTCATCCAAGCTCTACTGAAAGCCAACACTGTTCCCCTCAAGGTCCAGGGTTTATGCAACTCATGTCTTACAAGATCCAGGACACACTTATTTTGGGAGGGAGTTCTTCAAGGACTATGTGAGATAGAGAAGAGAGAGAGAGAGAGAGAGAGAGAGAGTGTGTGTGTGTGTGTGTGAAGGATTAATGGGGCAGCAACACACAAGTCAGTCAAGTAGGAGAGCCTTCCCTTGGAGAAGGGCTGATGCCAAGGTAGTAAGACGTGGCAAATGTCAATGAGCAAGGCTTTGAATTTTTACCTCATGGAAGTTTCTGCATGATGATGGTCAAACAGAATGTAGTCTAAATGACATCAGGGGAAATTATCAGTATCGATACTGCTTATTTTAAAAGATTTGAAAACTGTCAAAATGAAATGAGAAAAACTGGCTTGGTGATGTAAAAATAAAAACCACTGTAGGCATTTTCATTAACTGCAGAACATTTGTGTCAGAAGACTGTGCAGCAGAATCCTTCGTACATTAATTGTAAATGTGTCAATTAACTTGATTGGAAGTTTTATTTAATCACAATGGAAAACTACCATGTTTGCTCAGCCTCCACACTTCTCATGGTCACTAGCCCCTGCTCATGTTTGGCTGTTACAGGCTCAAAGGTTGGGGGCATACCTGCCACTGGGACCCTGGGCTACAGGGTGACAAGTTCCACCAACGGTTACCATTCCTGTCAACAACACTCCTTTCAGAACTCCCCTGCCGGTAGTTCAGGCACAGAAAGGCCACAGAAGTCTGAATGTCTCTGAGGCAAACTGCAAGATTTATAAACCATGTGCCATGAAAAGTAGAACAAGTCAATTTGCTCAGAGAATATGGATACTTCCGCAGACTACTGCGGAGGTTGTTATTACTCCCACCACACTATCACTCAGCTGTCAACCTTCCCTTACTCAGCAGATGTCTCCTGTGTGCCATCATCATCAGGGCTGTTTTACATATCAGGCTGTCTTATTCGGACAGACAGCACTGCTCACCTCCTCCCTCCCCCTTCCCCCATTCTCATCAATAAACCCAAGATTTCCCTTTCCATTCCTCTTTTCCAGACTCAAGACCACCCTACAATGTTTGGAGATACACAGGAAATACCAACTCTCCGTGAATTAACTTCTTCCCAAGTCCTGACTCTTGAGACCAACAGCACTGCTTCGGGTCCCAGTGATGTTTCTTCTCAATTCCCACGTTCCGTTCCTTCTGGTTGCCTAACTCAGGTTCTGCAAGTACATTGCTCAGTCTAACGGGATATGCCCTATTACTCAAAAGACTCATCAGAGAGGGGAGAGTGTGAATTAGGCACATTGAGGTAATTTTGTGCCTCAAGCAGTTTAAAGTGATGGCCATTTTATCAAGTGTAAAGGATGTCCGCTTTGCTATGCGTTTTATGTTCAGTTCTCAACCATAACCGTTGCTGCTTCTGAACTGCCAGTTATCCGACAATGACTCTCCGATTACATTTTTCAGTCCCTTTCCTTTCTTAATTTAAAAATTGTTCAAGTGAGCGAGTTTTCAGGCCACAGCATGTCCCTACTGACTACTTTCTGAAGATCAGATTTTCAGGCTGGTGGGGAATCTCAGAAAACCCTGTGTATGGGCTTTGCCTCAACTTTTTTTTTTTTTATGTTATGTTAATCACCATACATTACATCATTAGTTTTTGATATAGTGTTCGATGATTCATTGTTTGCGTATAACACCCAGTGCTCCATGCAGTACATGCCCTCTTTAATACCCATCCCGCCACTCCCCTCCCCTCTTGCCTCAACTTTTTAAGGAAGAAGAAGACAGGGTCATTACATGGCTAATTCAGTCATATTCTACAAAGTCTGAAGGTGCCATAAAAACTGAGGTGACAAGATTTAACAACAATAAAACAGAACGACAAAACGCGAGAGGAGAATTTTTTTGAACCAATCTCCACTCTCAAAAATTTCACCAGTTATGTAAATGGGGTTTGCAAGATTAGTGTTACAACAAGGGGTCCGAACACCTGCGTCATCACCAGAACAATCACTTTCAGATTTTATCTTAAATACCTCTAAAAAGGATTTTGCTTGGCTTTCCATGTGTAAACACAATTAGCCGTGAAGCATAAAAGAATTTTAATATTGTAATGTAACATATAATTTAAATTATGAATTTACATAAATAAAAACAAAACTATGACTTATTTAAAATGTGAAACATGAATCTTCTCAATCACAAACTCGCTAGTAGTAACTGTGAAAAAAACCTGCCTTAAATTGGTAAAATCCCATATTTTAGAACGTCAAAAGTAAATGACATCAACAACACATTTTCTCTAAAAGTGTTAAAGAGTAAAAATGAATATAAAGATGAAATGAATAATCTGCAAGAACAGACACCAAGAAAATCAGTCTTAATTATACTGCGTATACATTTTAGATTAAATACTTATTCAATGAAATCTCTCTCTTGGCCTTACCTTTCTTGAGACAAGGAAATTTAAACAATTTAACCAGTCCAAAATCATCGCCAGAAACCAGCACGGAGCTGTTGTAATTTGCATCCACTGAATTGATGTCAGTAACATCAGTGTACTTTGGCCAAATTCCACTCACTTCAGGGCCTTTCACACAAGTCCAGGAGGCCCAGGGAATCCCTTTGATTTCTTCTTTACTTGTTAAAGGCTTCCCAGCTGAAAATTATCAATACATAGTAACAAAATGTTACATTTAAAAGCATATTCAAATTTACTTTATTCATTTTTCTTATAGAGGTTTATAGAAATTAAAAAAAAACCTCTATAAACCAAGGAACCTAAAGATTCTAATCTCTTTACCCAATTTGTGATTTTTTTTCTTCCAGCATGGTTTAAAGAGAATGCATGATCAAAACTCAGATATAGAGATGAGAAAGAAAATGATCATTGTACTCAATGTAATATCCAAAACTACTATACAGATAGTATGCTTTGTGTTATTGATGAAATGATTTGTATGAAAATATATATATCATATTTAGTCACAGTTTGCCAGGTTTTAAAAAAAATTTATTTTCAACTTCTACTTTTCAAATTCAAAGATCCATAGAAGTAATTTTTAAAAATTTAGGCTCCAAAAATTTGTGTAAACATTTCATGGATATTATACAAATTTAAAAGCATTAGACAATGAAAATCCACCAAATTTTGATTAACTAAATGTAAGTGGTTAGGGGAAAAGAGTCTTGACAGTTGTGCTTGGTATGTCCTCAAATGTATGGCACGATTCCCCACTTGTACCAGAACCTGGTGAGGGAGGTCACCCAGGGGCACGCAAAGGCAGAAACACATGGACACAGAAATGCTTGGGAAAATGTCCTGTCATACACAGTTCTAAAATTCAAAATCAAGACAATTTAGCGTACTACCTCGTAGTTTTTTCTTCAAAAATAAACAAATGTTTTCAAATAAAGAATCTGTGAGAATAGATGCTCTTATACATTACCTGCACACTGTCAAATTGGCATGCAGAAATTCTAGACTGACAGCGTCACATAAAAATTCATGAAGATGAACACAAATCAGAGTGTTGACAGAACAGTCTTTAACCCAACAACGTTCCCCCTCTGGAAAATATAGTCCAAGGAAGTAACTAAGAAGAGGAAATCCCCCCCATATGAAGATATTTGGAGATGCACCGTCTGTACCAGCGAAGAAACTAGAAATAAGTTAAGCCCAAATGCTCACTAACAGGAGGACAAGAAAGCAAATTATGATATTATCACTGAGCAGGAGGTTACTTTTTTATTGCAAATGATAAACATGTATTCCATAATTTTTCACATATGTAAAATATATATGAAATAATTTCAAGCAAAGAAAGTAGACACACAGAAATATCTACCCAGGGATGGTGTGCTGGCGAAGTTGATAGGGCAGAGGTTCTTTAAAAAGCCATGGTTACATGGTTAGATTGTATGTACTATTTTCCAATAAAAATTAATTTTTCAGGAAAAATTTTAAGATAAAATATTTGATGACAAGATTCATGATGTTAAAATTTTCCTCTTATGTTAAAAAAATCATTAGTCAAAGATTACAAAACAGAAAATTATCTTTTATTTTTGCCATTTTAGTATCACGAACTAAATGTCACTAAATGTTATAGAAGTCTGATGAATCTCTTC
Source organism: Mirounga leonina (assembly GCF_011800145.1). Lineage (NCBI taxonomy): Eukaryota > Metazoa > Chordata > Mammalia > Carnivora > Phocidae > Mirounga > Mirounga leonina. The sequence goes on from NW_023270305.1 coordinate 57,947,818, forward strand.
TCAAAGAGATAGTGGAGGTGACAAATAAAAATTGTACTTTTTAAATCCCAATTAGCATATTTCACCAAATAATATCATAAAGACTTCCAATTATGAAAAACACAAATTTCAGACTAAAACCATCATAGCAAATGAGGACCGTGATCCTCAAATGTTTAGCATTTTGGGGCATTTTTCTAGGATATCTTTCCTTTCAGTTATCTTTAGGCATTCTTTATAACTTCTAGCTATCTATCCTTTGCCCATCATAACCACTGCAAATATTTCTGTCCAGTCTTTGCCTTGTCTTTTCATGATTTCTTTCATTACACAGTGATTTGTTATTTTAATATGTTCCAATTTATCAATCTTTCTTTTGAGACTTTGAGATTCAGTGGGGGGGGGGGGTCATGTTTCTGAGAACACTCCTTGCCCTGAGATCATGATGACGTTCTTATATATTTGCTGCATGTGGTTCAGAGTTTTGATTTTCACAAACATCCAACACCTGCAGGACTTACACGGCATCTTGTAGAACAGGCGTTCTCCTGCGCCGTCATTGGTCTGCAAGTATTTGCTATCCAAAGACCAATCAATGTGGGTGATGAAACTAAGGGACTTGCTGCATTCTCCAATTTTCTTATACCGCTGGGCAACGGCATACACATCCACTGGGCCGTCATTGGATCCCACCGCGAGGTAAGAGCCATCTGGAGAAAATTTCATTTCATGAATGACTTCTTTTCGATCTTTGATATGAACCACTTCTGTCATATCTCTATAAGAATAAAAAGCAGCAATAAAAAGTGATAAGCAGCAAATCTAGAAATAGGAACCCCAAGCCATGTCTCAAAATTTGTATGTCAGAGAAAAAATGGTTTTAAAAGGGAGAGAACACCTATAGGAACTAAAGGATTAACTTTTGAAGAAAGATATAAAATACTATTTAGATTCTGGCCATTTTAGGCAAAATTAACCAACATTTGAAATATTTAAGGTTTCCAAAATAAAAACAATGAAAAAATTTAATGAAGTGCCTATTTGCTTTCATGGTTAATTACGTATTATTTTCCCCTAAAACTTTTTGCCTTGAAAAATTGCAGTTTGTAACATTGTTTTAAAAATGTGTCCCGGAGAAAGGTAAACTACGTCAAGGTTACTTTTTTAATATTAAATCTTATGTAATTATTTAATTTTCACTGTGAAACTCAACAATTCATATATCAGTTCACCCAGATTTTGCATCCCTTTTGATCAGATTCTGGTAAGAACTGCTGCCCTCATTTGAAACTTGCCACCATGAGACAGAATTCTGACTAGCAGGTCCCCTGTGCCAACAACTTCTTCCACTCCCAACAAAATCAGTGCACAAATAATGGCAAATATTAGCTTCCACATAATTCCCCTCACCTGCTATCACTTATTAATGGCATTATTGTTTACTATACATACACTATACGCTACGTATATACTATATAATATACTTTGCTATAATATCAAATAGGGTCTTGGGGTTTTCTTTTGTTTTGTTTTGTTTTTTTTTGGCTTGGGAAATCCATCAATAAAAATCCATCAAAAAGAAAAGAAGATCTGGTAATTGGCCATCTTTTCAAACCATGACTCAGCAGAGAAAGAAAATGTTGCCTACCAACTCATAAGTTATGTGTGGCTGCTAAATGAGAATTTAGTGTAATAAACTGTGCCAAGGTCATTTTTCAAAGCTATATAGAATCTTCCATGTGCAAAACATGCAGTATCTAATTTACAGCTGCATTTTCTTTCTGTAATCACAAATTGTGTAAGCCAAAAATCAACCAGTGTGTTTAGAGAAATTACATGCATGAGTCATAATTTTTGTCCAGTAAAGATAGGATGTTAATAAATATGAAATATTCTATTTAAGTTTTCGTTATACGTGGAAGAAATCTTTTACTCAAGCCCACCTCTAAAAATCTGGCCATGCTGGAGCCTTTCTCATTTCTTTCTCTTTTCTTGGCTTCCTATAAGCCCATAAACCTCTTGGGACCAGATGAGCTTGGGAGTTCATTATTCACTGGGTTCTAGAAAGGTTCACATGCAATATATTATGTAACATCCCCAGTAGGAGTTAGGGCGGCACCCCATATTCAACACATTAATATTTTTGGGGGCGCCTGGGTGGCTCAGTCGTTAAGCATCTGCCTTCGGCTCAGGTCATGATCCCAAGGTCCTGGGATTGAGCCCCGCATCGGGCTCCCTGCTCTGCGGGAAGCCTGCTTCTCCCTCTCCCACTCCCCCTGCTTGTGTTCCCTCTCTCACTGTGTCTCTCTCTGTCAAATAAATAAATAAAATCTTTAAAAAAAACCACACACATTAATATTTTTGTAGCAAATCACATGATAATTATTCCTATTAAGAGATTAATAGGCAATAAACAGTCTCAAATCAGTTCACTGGGTCAAGACGTGCTATCAAATGAGTTATCCAGGGGCGCCTGGGTGGCTCAGTTGGTTAAGCGACTGCCTTCGGCTCAGGTCATGATCCTGGAGTCCCGGGATCGAGTCCCACATCGGGCTCCCTGCTCAGCGGGGGGTCTGCTTCCCCCTCTGCCCTCTGCCCTCTTCCCCCTCTGCCCTCTTCCCTCTCATGCTCTGTCTCATTCTCTCTCTCTCAAATAAATAAATTCTTAAAAAAAAAAAAAAAAAAAGAGTTATCCAAAAACTGGATTTTCAGAGTGTTTGGTTTGAGAAATACAGATAGGGGACTGTGAATCTAGAGTGTTCCTATTTGAAAGAGTAAATGCCTTTTTCCTTAAGTCCTGGCATACACCATGGCCAGGAGAACGGGCTTCAACAGGAGAGCGTTTCTGACATTATTTTCCCTATTGGTCAGTACGTGCCTGACTCGGAGCACAATGAAAGAGCCATCCTTCATGCCCAGGGCCAGCTGAGATCCATCGGGGCTGAAGGCCACACTGCGAACTGCTTCCTCCATGTTACAGCGGGCGATCAAGGCATGGTCAGCCAGGCTCCACAGCCTACGCACAAGAACAAAGTAAAATCAAAACCCACTTCTCATGGTCATTGGCCAGCTCCAGGCCGCAAGGCCTGTTCACCATTCTGATGGTGATGACAGCAGAGGACGCACCAACTCCACACCAGTCCTTCCTCGTGGCAGGTCTGGCTATCTGGGAAGCTGTTCAGTTTATTGCTGGGTCATTGGCACCATTTGAAATACCCAGCAAGAACTATAAAATGAGGTAACATTTCCAGGGATTTTGAGATTGATAAAATAAGGACATTTTAAACACTCCCTCACACAAAATCTTACTATTCTCTTTGGACATTCAAAATCGTTCTTTATTTATCCCAATGGTTGTTAATAATACTTAAAGAAAAAGAAGTACTACTGGATGTTATTATTGTTAGTTTGTTTAAAGAAAATAGGAGTATCCTTCTAGTAACTGTGTTATTTAAGCACTTGTAAATCGAAACCCACCTTACTTACATTTGTTGGCCTCCCTAGAAAGAAAACCTATCTGAGATGGAGAAGATGGAAAGACACCCCTGCCCCTGCCCAGGATGGTCCCACAGTCAGCTTGGTCATCCGCTGTCATGCCTCACAAGCTCCCTGGGCGCCCCACTGTAGATAGGTCCACCACCCTTGCTTGGAGCTGACACTTCACAGTGCCCCTGGCTGATGGACACAGCTACTGCGGGAGAAATGGAGCTCCAGGGGCAAGTGCCCTCAACACACAGCTGCTGCAACTCCTGAAACACCTGATCCAGGCACCTCAGACTGAGTGAACATGAACTAAATATTTGAAGATACAAATGAGGGTTTATGCTAGTTGCCATCGTGGTAACCGACCGCTATCTGTTCCTAGTCCTAAGACCGTCTTTTCTAAACACACGAACAACAGGATCTGCCAAGGGGACTGAGAATCTAGAGGTCTGCCATACAGAGGCATGAATAAGTCACATGTGGTGCGGTTTCTCTAAATGCCTTCTGCCGTCAGGATGGATGGAGGCAGGCTCCTTAAAATGGATAGCTGCACAGTGAAGAGCTCGCTGATCCCTGAGGCAGCCTGCACCGTTCAGTCAAAAGCTCATGGTAGTCTTGCAATACCTCGTCCATTATTCATAATCTCATGCTGCTTTTAGCCTTGTACTATTTTAAGCAATGTAAGCTTTGCTTTACTAGCACACAGAAACTATCACTCCCCAGTAGATTGTGCCATCCCTATAAAGTCACTAAAGCTCATCTTTCTCAAGAAATTAGGGCTTAGTCTCTTCTTAAGTTTCAATATTCAGTGTAAAAGAACATTTATAATTTTAGCCAAATTCATGGTTAAGGGGAATAAGACATTCTGACAGTCAGGGCTCCTTGGAGATGTTTGCATTTCTCAGATGCAACAAAGCTGCCAAAATACAAAAGCCAAAGACTTTCTTGAAATCATTTCTACCTGGATGAGTATAAATTGAGTATCTCAGGTGCTCAAGTAACTTGGTGGCACCATTTTGCCTGTTCAGGGAACGCTCAGAGTCAAGGAAGGAAAAGGAAGAGAAGAGGGGGAAGGTAAGTAAAGAGAAGCTTAAACCGTATAAACATGTATGCCACATGGAGACACAAGTGTGTGTTTACTGATGTTTAGATTGATGGGGCTTCAGTGCTTGGTGGAGATCACAAAATGGATTTACTTTTGGATTTATACCCCACTAATGAGCACATTGTGCCTTGATCAGATTCACAGACATACAGAACCAGAGCAGGGGAGAAGCAGGAGCCTCCGGTCTAGTCTACAATGTTCTAATTTAGCTATTAGAGCCCAGAAGCAGTAATCAATCAACCACCTGATCCAGCAGCCTCTCCCTCCCACTGGCATGCACTCTTTCTGGCCTGCTTGTCATTGGGCACATTTAAAGATCAGCAGCAAATACAGAAGTACTGAAGTCAGTGGAACGGCTTTCCTCACACACCTCTAAATCCTACATTCAGCCCTTCAACCGTCACAGAGATATTCGAAGTGTGCTCATAATGAGCATTTTATGCAATGCTGTGTTCTCAAAAAATAACAAACGATCCACAACAAGAATCCTTGAGGCCCTCATAAAATTGCCTGTTTTCTTAGGAACCAGTACTTTCCTTTGATTTGAGGACAATGTTCAAATTCCATCTGAGGATTTGCAAAGAAATAGTTTTTTCCTCACACCAAAGACAACTCTGAAAATCAGAATTTAAGTTCTAATGAAGACAAACTCATGAATTCATCATTGGAGATGAATGTCTATAACAAAACTGTGAAATGCTCTGAGCAGGCCCCTGTGGAGGACCCAGCCCACGAGTGGGAAATATAATCTAACCACAGATAGATGCATTTAGCTCAAATCATCAATTGAAAGAGAACTGGGAGCCTATCTAACTAGGAACAGTGTATTTTCACTCCTCAGAGCATTTTCATGACTTAAGATGGAGCCAAAGAAAGATAGCAACAACAAAATGCTAAGAAGCCAAGTTTTGTTGCGCTAAATGTCTCAACATTCCACTTGGAAACTGTGGTTCTGTACTCTGGCTTATCCTTCTCCTGAGTAACAAGCAAATTTGGGCAAAATAAATCTGTTATCCCAAGGCAGCCCGGGAGATGACAAGCGCCATTGCCGGGGGCCCCACCTGACAGAGCGATCATCACTGCCTGTCACAGCCAGTGGCTTCTTGGGGTGCAGGGCCAGAGCCCAGAGCTCCCCCTCACAGTGGCCTTGCAGGATCAGCATCGGCTTGTCTCGTTCGCGCACGATCACTTCAAATATCTCACTGTCCTGGGTCCCTGCTAGAAGGCGGTCTGCTTTCCAGCACACACTCCGGATAGAGAGGCCTGGCGAAAATAAAGAAATAAAATAAAAGCATATATTCACACCATTTGCAAATAAAGAAAAACACCTACACACCCTTTCACCAGGACAGCATCTAATGCAATGCAGCTTAAAAATGCCGGAAGGAGAAATGTCAACTCCACACACTGTATTATTATTCTGTATTATTTACCATTTCCTTCCATGCGTTGGTCATTTACCCCACCCCTTGCAATGTAGATTTTACACAGGAGTGATCACTCCCGTCTGACGTGTTTTTACATCAAGATGTATTTGAAATACTACATCTTAAAATGAGTATAAGGAGAAATTGGTCTATGAAAACCTATCCCTTTTTGAAATAATGTACTTCTGATTTGCTATGGAAAAGTTAGGAGTCACTTCAATCTTTAGGATGCTGACACTATATTAAAATTATATGTGGGCGATGGTACAGAATGGCTAATTGCCATATTAGGCAAGTTTACTATGTATTTGATCAGAACCTAGACTCATTTTGCTGGATAAACAGATGTACCATGTCCCAGAAATATGCAAATGAAACTAATTTCAGTCTCGAAATACCATCAAACATTTGTCAGTGAAGATGCTATTCTTCTCTGACTTAATATTTTATACAGTCCTCTCTCAAAGCACAGTACTTCCTTGAAATACAAACTTCCACCTCAAGGTACATACTCTCCAGGCAGGTCTTCATTTGCCTGCCTGATTTTTTATTTCTTGGACTTCTGTGGTCTGTTTTGTTCCTTACCGGGTACATTATTTATTTACTTAGTGAATTTTCTCATGCCTGAATTAGAAATACAGGCAGAATCCCGCTTTCACAACTACTTTAAGTAAGGCAGAGATGTGGTAAGCTTTGAGATCTGAGTTGTATCCCCAGTGGGCTTTGTGCCTCTGGTATAGAAAGTACCAGAAGTCAGAGCACAAGGCTTTAGTCCTGCTCCATACCTGATTGGCCAGACACACCAGGGAGTGTCCCTTTTTCTCTGGAAACCAGTTTTTGTCAGCATTAAATGCAGACTGTAATTATGGAGACCATGTAAGATATCACCCAAGTTGAGACTACTTTGAAAGACAAATTAAATTTACATACTTAAAAAAAAAATTTATGTGTAGAGAGACAGCATGCGTGAGTGCACAAACAGGGAGAGCAGCGGGCAGAGGGAGAAGCAGGCTCCCCACTGAGCAGGGGGCCTGATGCGGGGCTCGATCCCAGGACCCTGGGATCATGACCTGAGCCGAAAGCAGACGCTTAACTGACTGAGCCACCCAGGCGTCCCATAAATTTACATACTTTAAAAATATTTAGTTTGTAACCAAGAAAGCAGCTTTACCATGTTGAAATAAATAGTTCTATCAAAATATTTTCAAATACAAAATTATAATTACACTTTATCACAAAATGATTAAGTCTAGAACAGAGGGATGAATAGGCAGAGCACAGAGGATTTTCAGGGCAGTGAAACTATTCTGTAAGACACTATAATGGTGGATACATGTTATTATACATGTTTCAAAACCCACAGAATATATAACACTGAGAGTAAACTCTAATGGGACCTATAGGCTTTGAGGGATGATAGGTCAATGTAGCTTCACCTGCTGTAACAACTGTACCACCCTGGTGGGGGATGTTGATAGTCAGGAAGGCTGTGCATATGCAGTGGCAGGGGGTCTAGGAGAAATCTCCATACCTTCCATTCAATTTTGCTTTGAACCTAAAACTTCTCTAAAAAAATTAAGTCTATAAAAAAAAATCCAGGACAAATGCTAAGCCAAATGGGATGCTGGGACAAAAGAAGGGTTAATTGGGGGTATATGGAGATGTTAACTATAACCCTCACCTTAATAAACACACGGTGGTCTTAAAAGGATCCAATGAGAGGAAGCATTCATTTACAAAAAAAAAAAAAAAAAAAAAAAGTCTTTTTTTAAGGCACACAGGCAGTAACTGTCTTCACTCCTTGCTCTGAATTCACTCTATGTGTCTTGAAATGGAAGGAGATAGTACATAGGCCGATTTATTATTCCTGCTTTGAGTAGTAAGGAAAGATACCTTGGCAATGGCTACTTCAGGGTTAGTCACTCAAAATTCTGCCAGCAAACATCATGATGGGCTTTCAAGGTTGGGAAGGACAGATACGTGGTGAAAGCAGCCAGGATAAGATTGCAGAATGACAGGGCAGGCAGCTCAGCTGTGGAGGAAACTCTGCTTTGTAGCAACAATCTTTTGCTCTATCCCTTTCTTGTCCTTCTCTCTTTCTCACACTTTTCCAGATGTTTAGTTACCATTTGCTAGTTTCCTGTTTCTTTCAGGACAGGATTAAATTTGTTACAGGCTTTGATCACTTATGATTTTATTACAGAAGAGGTTCAACACTTTGTTCTTCAGAAACAGGAAGTACAGAGGAATATTAACTCTTTAAGAAAATGTTTTATTTGAGAGAGAGAGAGCGAGAGCAAGCACAAGTGGAGGGCAGAGGCAGAGGGAGAGGGAGAGGGAGAAGCAAGCTCCCCACTGAGCAGGGAGCCCTATGTGGAGCTCCATCCCAGGACCCCAAAATCATGACCTGAGGCCAAGCCAGATGCTTAACTCACTGAGCCACCCAGGCACTCCAGGAATATTAATTCTATTCCAACATCAGCAAAAAACATCAAATAATTTACTTTTTATTACATTTGTTGTCCATTTCCTCTCACTAATGTCTGTGCATACAATAATTTTCTCAGTTGTATACACTGTTGTATCCTCAATACCTAGCCCAGTGTCTGGCATATAATATATGCTCAATAAAAACGGCCAAATAAACTAAGACATCAGAATCACAAACATTTCTTGTGTCCTTGGAAATACCAAGAAATAAACAATAATATCCCTACCCTCCATGAAAACAAAGAAGGAGGGATTTATTCATTTATTCAAACATTTTTTATTAAGTACCTACTATGTGCCCAAGACTAGAGCTTGGATAGTGAATAAGGCTCACACCCTATTGGGAGTTTATTTACATTCTAAGGAGGAGCAAGACATTTGCAAACAGATATTTACACACCAAAAAAAAAAAAAAATTAAAATGATATATACAAGATTCTAGGTCAAGATGGGGATGTAGGAGGATCCTGAATTCATTCCTCCCATGGACACACCTAATCTACAGCTACATATGGAACAAGTTCCCCTGAAAGAAGTCCAAAAGTAGCTGAGCAATTCCTACATACCAGGCAAACAAGAAAAAAAAAAACAACTCGTATTTTTTGAGTAGGGGAGGCTGAGACACAATCTTGCTATAAATCCCACCCTTGGGCAGCAACCCACAATTGGGAGGAAACTCACAACTCTGAGCTTCTTTTCGAGGAGTGAAAGTTTTGAAGCCCACATCTGACACCCCAGTGTTTAAGACCTGCACCTGAGAGATGAGCCCCCCAAATACCTAGCTGTGAAAGCCATCAGGGCTTGTATCCATGAGATCCACAAGGGTATAACAAGTTAAAAAAGAGTGGGTTCACTATGGCTATCCTCCAGCGCCCGGTGCAAAGGAAGCTGAAATGCCCAGTTGTTCTGTGAAAGAGGACTCTTTGCTTAAAGTTTCAGTCTGAAGGGCAAGCGTCTGATCTAATACACATCTTGAGGCCCACTGAAATACTCTCCAAAGACTGAGGAGGCCCGAGGGGGCTACGCTTGCACTTTCCCTCTGCCTGCTCCAGCTTGCTGCCATCTCCTGGAAAGAAGCCTGTACACACAAGGGGCACCAAGGTTCATGTGGCTACTACCCAAGAGTCACCCCTTGACCTCCTGGCTTGGGAGGCCAACAGTGCCTACATTCACGGATCCAACAGGACTGTAACAAATGGAGAAACCGTTCTTAATCAGCTACCCCCTAAAGCACAGCAGAGACAGAGCAGCCTGAGATGCCCAGGCTCTCTATGGAAGAGGACTATTAATTTACCTTCATAACTGTGGCCTGAGGGGCCAACCTCTAAATAAATACATATCTAGGGGTTGGCAGCTGTCCACTCCAGAGACCAGGGAGACCCTTGGGTACCATTTTGCACTCTCCCTTTGTCCTGCCCCAGGTCATCAGTGTCTCCAAGAAAGGAGCTTATGCTCAGGTCTGGCACCCCAGCTTTTGTGGCTGGCCCCGAGAGGATACACCTCTTGATAGCCTGGTTCTGAAGGCCATCAGAGCTTGAGTGCACAGGTTCAATGGCATGGTAAGCAAACCAACAAATAATTCTTAACTAGCTATTACCCCAGGCCTCAGTGCAGAGGGAACAAACAGAAATGCCCATCTCCTGCTCTTTCCCTGAAAGAGGTGTATGTACATATTTTAAAAGCTACTATCTGAGGTCTGGCTTCCAATCAGAATGAATATAGGTGCTAAGATCCTCCCCTTTGGGACACTGACAGGTCTTGGTACACCCTCAATTACTGGGAATGACAAAGAACCAAGTAGGCTGTTTATATACAATCATAAAGGTTTGATGGACAACCAAGAGCTAGGGGAAGGGTTGAACAATAAGATTCATCTACATGCGGCCATCTCTTTAAGACCGGGAGAGGGGGCTGTTTAATGTAGAGAAACCAACAAAGAGAGTCAAGAAAAAAATGAGCAAACAAAAGAATATGTTCCAAATGAAAGAACAAGATAAAATCTCAGAAAAAGACCGCAATTAATTGGAAATAAGTCATTTACCTGATAAAGAGTTCAAAATAACAGTCCTACAGATACTCACTGAGCTCAGGGGAACAAAGCATGAACAAAGTGAAAATGTCAACAAAGAAATAAAAAATATAAGAAAGTACCAAACAGAAATCAGAGATGAAAACAATAACTGAACCAAATAATACACTAGAGGGTCAACAGGATACTAGATGAAGAAGGAAAAAGTTCAGTAAACTCCAACAGAGGGCAGTGGAACTCACCCAATCAGAGCAGAAAAAAGAAAAAAGAATGAAAGAGAGAAGACAGCTTAAGAGATTTATGAAGCAACCCCAAGTAGAATAACATTGGTATTATAAGGGTCCCAGAAGAACAGGGAGACAAAGGGGCAGAAAACTCATTTGCAGAAATAATGGCTAAAAATTTCCCTAACATGGGGAAGGAAACAGACATCCAGATCCAGGAAGCACAGAGAGTTCTAGGTAAGATGACCCAAAGAAACCCAGACCAAGACATATTATAATTAAAGTGTCAAAAGTTAAAGACAAGGAGAGAACCTTAAAAGCGGCAAGAGAAAAACAATTTGTTTTATATAAGGGAAGTCCTATTAAGACTATAAGCAGATTTTCCAGCAGAAACTTTGCAGGCCAGAAACTCTGCAGGGAATGGCACAATATATTTAACTTGCTGAAGAAAAAAAGTGCCAACTAAAAATACTCTACCTGACAAAGTCATCCTTCAGAATTAAAGGAGAGGGGAAGACTTTTCCAGACAATAAAAAGCTAGAAGACTTCATCTCCATTAGAAGAGCCTGACAAGAAATGTTTCAGGGACTTCTTTAAGTTGAGATAAAAGGGTACCCATCAATAATAGGAAAAGATATGAAAGTATAAATCTCACTGGTCACAATAAATATAGAGTAAAATTCAGAATAATTTAATGTTGTACAGGTGGTGGGTTAATTACATATAAAAGTAGGAAAAGTTAAAAGACAAAAGTAGTAAAACAACTATAACTACAATAATTTGTTAATGAACAAAAGAAAAAGAGGTAAGTTGTGACATCAAAAACAAAACATGGGAGGGGGCAGTAAACCGTAAAGCTTTAGAAGGCATTCAAACTGAAACTATTATTGACTTAAAAAAGACTGTTGTAAGTTGGTTTAGGAAAGCCTCATGGTAACCACAAAGCAAAACTATAATAGATACAGTAAAGATAAAGGAATCTGAGCATACCACTACACTGCAGAAAATCATCAAATCACAAAGGAAGAGAGCAAGAGAAGAACAAAGGAATTACAAAATAGCCAGAAAACAATTAACAAGAGTAAGTAATATCTATCAGTAATTACTTTAAATGTAAATGGACAAAATTCTCCAATCCAGAGACATAGGGTGGCTGACGGATAAAAAAAAAAAAAAGACCTATCTATGTTGCCTACAACAGACTCACTTCAGATGTAAGGACACACAAAGACTAAAAGTAAAGGGATAGAAAAAGGTATTCCATGCAAACAGAAACCAAAAGAAATCTAGGATACCTATACAAAATAACCTTGAAAATAAAGACTGTAATAAGAGACAAGAAGGTTATTATATAACAAAGGTGTCAATCCAGCAAAAGGATATATTTGTAAATGTTTACACATACATCATATGAGAATCTAGGTCTTTAAAGCAAATATTAACAGGCCTAAAGGGAGAAATGGACAGCAATACAATACAGTAGTGGACTTTAATACCCTACTTTCATCAGTGCATAGATCATCCAGACATTAAATCAATAAGGAAACATTGGCTTTAAATGACACATTAGACCCGATGGACTTATAAGACATTTAAAGAACATCCCATCCAAAAGCAACATAGTACACATTCTTCTCAAGTACACATGAAACATTCTCTAAGATAGATCATATGTTAGGCCACAAAAGAAGTGAATAAATTTAAGAAGATGGAAATCTTATCAGGCATATTTTCTGACCACAATGGTATGAAACTAGAAATCAATGACAAGAACAAAACTGGAAAATCCACATGTATGTGAAGATTAAACAACACATTACTGAACAACCAATGGATCAAAGAAGAAATCAAAAGAGAAATAAAAAACAAATGGAATTCCTCATATCAGTGAGATCTTAATCTCAGGAAACAAACTGAGGGTTGCTGGAGTGGGGGGGGGGGAGGGATAGAGTGGCTGGGTGATAGACATTGGGGAGGGTATGCGCTATGGTGAGCGCTTGTGACTTGTGTGTAAGACTGTTGAATCACAGACCTGTACCTCTGAAACAAATAATACATTATATGTTAATAAAAAGAAGATAGCAGCAAGGGAAAAATGAAGGGGGGGGGGAATCAGGGGGGAGACGAACCATGAGAGACGATGGACTCTGAAAAACAAACTGAGGGTTCTAGAGGGGAGGGGGCTGGGAGGATGAGTTAGCCTAGTGATGGGTATTAAAGAGTGCATGTACTGAATGGAGCACTGGGTGTTATGCACAAACAATGAATCATGGAACACTACATCAAAAACTAATGATGCAATGTATGGTGATTAACATAACAATAAAAAAATTTAAAAAAGAATGGGCAGAGAGGAGCGCCTGGGTGGCTCAGTCGGTTAAGTGTCTGCCTTCAGTTCAGGTCATGATCCCAGGGTCCTTGGATCAAGCCCCACGTCATCAGGCTCCCTGCTCAGCAGAGAGTCTGTTTCTCCCTCTCCCTCTGCCCCTACCCCCACTCACGCTCTCTCTCTCAAATAAAAAATTTTTTTAAATTATTAAAAAATTAAATAAATAAAAATAAATAAAAGTGGGCAGAGAATCTGAGTAGACATTTCTCCAAAGAAGACATACAGATAGCCAACAGGTACATGAAAAGGTGCTCAACATCATTAATGATCAGGGAAATGCAAAACAAAACCACAATGACACTGCACAATGGCTATCATTAAAAAAGATAAGAAATAACATGTGTTGGTGAGGATATGGAGAAAACTGCTGCTGGGAATGTAAATTGGTATAGCCACTGTGGTAAGCAACATAGAGGTTTCTCAAAAATTAAAAAAACAACTAACATATGATCAAGCAATTCCACATACAGATATTTACCCAAAGAAAACAAAACACTAATTCAAAAGGAAAATGAAACCCCATGTTCACTGCAGCATTATTCACAAGAGGCTGATTCCATGTTTGGGCTACGTGTTTATCAATGGATGAACGAATAAAGAAAATGTGGCGCACACACACAATGGAATATTATTCAGCCATAGAAAAGGAAATCCTGCCATTTGGGACAACATGGGTGGACCTTGAGAGCATTATACTAAGTGAAGTAAGTCAGATAGAGGGGCACCTGGGTGGTACAGTCAGTTAAGCATCGACTCTTGGTCTCAGCTCAGGTCGTGATCTCAGGGTCCTGAGATTGAGCCCCGTGTTGGGCTCCAAACTCAGCATGGAGTCTGCTGGAGTTTCTCTCTTCCTCTCCCTCTCCCCCTAGCTCTCTCTCAATAAATAAATGCTTTTTTAAAAAAAGAAGATACATATTATACAAATTCAGTTATATGGGGAACCTAAAAAACAAACAGGCAGCAAACAAACAAAAAACCCCTGAATTCACTGATACAAGGAACAGATCGGCGGTTGCCCAGATAGGTGGTTGGGAGATAGGCAAAAGAGGTGAAGGTGGTCAAAGGATACAAACATAGTTATAAAATCAGTAAGTCCTGGGGATGTAATGAACAGCATGAAGACTATAGGTTCATAATACTATATTGTATATTTTAAGTTGCTAAGAGAGTAGATCTTAAAAGTTCTCATTAAAAGAAAAAAGGTAGAGCTATGTGGTAGTAGGTGTTAACTAGACTTATTGTGGTGATCATTCTGCAACATATACAAATATCGAATCACTATGTACACCTGAAATGCATGTCAATTATATCTCAATAAAAATGATATACACATACAGATATACACACAGATCTCAGCAATGTGTTACATAGTTTACCTGTCATTGAAATACTCCAACCACAGTCCCTTCATAATTCCACTGATTGTCTTCAAGAGCACCCTTCCCAAGCAGGCCTGGTACCTATGGCTGCCCGCTAAGCATGAGCATGCCGGCCCTTCCCCACAGCCTCCAACAGCAGGTTCTGCTATATGAGGCTAAATGGCTTGAAAACTGAAATTTCTCCCCAAGATCTGGCATTGTATTTGGTCCAGTATGCAAACATTTTTTTCTCCCCACCACCCCTACTATTTTTTTACCTGCTCATTTTGGGGAACAAATTCAGCAGGGTACAAGAATATTATACCAAACAATCCGCCACCTGGAATTGCCAAATGTTAACATTTTTTAAAAAGTTTGCTTTGTCTTTTTTAAAGAGGTTTAGGAACAAAGAAAAAGTTTCCAACTCAGTGAAGACTGATGAGCCAGTCAAGTTACACAGCACACGCTGTGTTTTCAGACTGTGTCCTGAGAGTTCTTGCATTCCTCCATAGGGCCTAAGGGTTTTGGCATGGAGAGGGCCAGAAAACAAGAGACCAAGAGGCCAAGTTTGAGGACCTCACTCCTGTTTTCCCTCAGCCCCTCGCGATGTGTGTTTCATAGCAGATTTCCACTGAAGTATAGGAATGCTATGGAAATCCAAAGTGGAGAGGCTTTAGAGAAGGCAGAGGCAATAGAGTAAAATGATATGGATTATTTCTGACTAAAGATGGGCAGAGGGGAAAGGAGAGAGGAGGAGGGAAGGAGTTGTTATATTTTCATTGTTTACAACATAAACTTAATGAGATGTGAACATTTTCTCTCAGAGACCAACTCAGGCTCTCTGCAAATACTCATTGATTCCAACAGATAAATTGTGTTTTGTCACATCAGACAAGTCAATCCCAGGGGTCTACCTAAAAAGACAGATAGGACACTGGGCCACTCTGACTTCCAAGGTAACTTTAAAATAGGAATCACGTCCTGAAAACACCTCAGTGGACAGAACTGTATTCAGGTTTCCTAATAACATCCTGTTTTCATCATTTCAAACCTAACTGCTGTTCTTCATGCGACACTGGTGAAGAGAATGGCAGGGTCTCTTCTGGGTACATTCTGGAGAGACCTTAGTGCATGTGGATCTGCAGGGTTCTCCCAGCATCGCCCTTCTCCTGTCTGTTGAGACTTGGTTTTAACTTCTCTGACACAGATGCAGAGAACAGTAGTGTAATAGTGGTTTCCTAGCCAGACTGGCCAAGGTGGCCACTGCATTGGGAAATTATTAAGCTGTCTTTGCTTTTTGTCTTCTGCTGTGGGAGTCCAAAAAACATAAGGTATTATTTGGAATATGGTTAGAAGTCCACCAAAAATAAAGAGAATGCCAGGAAAAATCATCCTAATTATTTAAAACCAGAGAAGTGCTCTTTTCTTCTGGGTAAGTGCATGTTTCAGAGACAATATGAGCTGAAGGCATTTTCCTGAATTGGAGAGGTGGCCTTCTCAGACACTCCTCTATGAGAAATGTGGGGCTCTGGCCTGTGCTTGGTCCAGATAGCCAGCAGATGGCAGTAAAGAGCAACCACCCACTTAAAAATCGGCTAAGGCAAAGACCAAAATCTCACCAGCCCCTTGCTGCGTTTTGTATTCAGACCAGAGAGTGGTAAACAGCATCTTTCTAATCCTTTTGGTGTATGTCCTGAAACCAGGGTATCAGTAGATCTCATCCATGAGTATTGAATATCAACACAGACCTAAGGGACACTGCTTATTTTTCATTGGCTCACTGAATGGTTAAGTACATGGACTGGACTTATATGCCAGCCCCAGCGCCTCCCAGCTGTGATATGGCAAGCTTTTCAGTCTTTTAAATCTTCAGTTTCCCTGTCTGTGAAGTGGAGAGAATACTGGCACTCGCTGTTATAAGGAATCAATACAATTACATATTTAAACACTTGACCCACGTTCTGGCACTTAGGAAATTAATAAATATGAATTGTTATTATCTTAACCAGCAAGTTTTTATTGGTCTCAGTGGAAAGCACCCTTGTTGTATATGCAGTCAGGTTCCAGCCCCAAGCAGGGTTAACACCAGGAGCGATGAAGAAGTCGCTGCATACACCTTCCCTGGAGTCTCTTAGTTACCTCCTTGTGTTACAATTTACGTGTTGTTGTTGTTTGTTGTTTTGATGTGCTGGCACCACAGAGCCTTAGAAGGAAAGGCTATGGTTCAACACACAAAGACAGAACAAACTATATGTGGAATAAAATGGTCTTTCCCCCCAACTATTTGGCCCGAGAAGGGAAGATGGTGTGTGTGTGTGTGTGTGTGTGTGTGTGTGTGTAGTACATATTAGTGTTCTTGAATTCAGTGCTTTGCCTGATATACAGCAAAGGGCCAAGAGCAGATACTCCAATCCTCTGGTGCATCATAATCTGCCTGAAAAGTGTTTTTAAAAATATGGGGGCCTGAACCCCAACCAGAAACTCCTCTCAGTCTGAGTGGGGCTAGACATAGGTATTTTTAGCTCCCAGGGCTGAGAACCACTTTTTGAGAACCACCACCAAGCTGTTCCCAAGCTACTGTGTCTTATCAGACTTATCAGTCACGTTGTTGAAAATTCAGATTTCCAGGCTGCACCACCAGCTGATTCTAATGCAATGGTTCTTTAGCCACAGGTTGGAAAACTGCCCTAGCAGATTAGAGAGCCCAAGTTCTGAAGAGTGAAAGCAAAAAAAAAAAGTGCATCACTGAGAAGTCCAAGTCAAACAAGCCAGCTGTGTAAATGGGCAGGAATGATCCCCACCGACATTACCCAGCCCTGGGCCCAGAACCTTACATGTACGCTCACATGAGCTTACAGGAATGCTCACAATGGCTCAGGAGGAGGCCCTATGGACAGCACCAGGCCCTAAATGGGACCAGTAAATATCAATCAAATAAATGAGGAAATTGCAGTGCCGACAGTGTACATTTAATTGCCCGAAGTTCCAGAGTGAGCAAGCGACAACAGAAATGAGGATTCGGGCAGTCCAAGTCTGGAACCTTCTCCCCACAAAGGTAATGCCCTTCTCCCAAAGGTACCAAAAATTAAACAAGATATGGTGATGGCTTTTTCCTATAAACCTAACCTTATTAAAGATGCCATACTAAGGAGCACCCTTGGTAAAGAGGTAAAAGGTAATAAAAAAAAAAAAAAAAAAGCACTCACAAGACAGAGTTCACTCAGACAGAAGAGGAAATGTAAGGAGAGGATGTGGAATTGCCAGCAGGGACCTTGGAGGCCCCTTGACCCCCCCCTCAGGAGGGGGTGACTAAGGCCACTGAGTGGGTCTGGAATAGGCCACGGACTCCTGGCCCTCCCAGCAGTTCTGATGTCCTTAGGGTGGTGCTGAAGGCAGAGTTTGGGAATCTGTAGAAAACAAGAGGGAGAGAGTCTCTCCAGGGATTCATGAGCACAGATGACCAGGTGCAAGCCTGGCCTTACGATTTGCAGAGCTCAATACAAAATGGAAATGTGGGACCCTTGGTTAAAAAATGATTAAGAATTTCAAGGTGGCCACAGCAAAGCACTCACCAAGTGCAGGGCCCTTCTGGGCAGGAGACCCAGGGACCACACAGATCTCATGCCCTGGGGGATGCTGTGCCTGGGGACCCCAGCAGTTAAGGATTAAATGGGATCCTGCATGCAGAGGGCTTGGCAGAGTGGGCCCCAGGAGCTATAGCAGGAGTGGTCAGGCCTCCCACAGGCTGGGCAGGGGCTAGTCTTACATTAGCCTGCAACTGGCCTGCCCCACCAAAGGCCCACAGCCTGCTGCTCATGTCTACAAGGGCTCTCTGCCTGAGAATTCCAACGGAATTCATAATGAAAGTTACTCTTGACCAAATCCTTGGCTACTTCAACGTTCATTCCTCAGGCTCCCAAATCCTGTGGCCACAGGAACTCTGAAGCATCCACACAGCTTCACAGGACCTCAGAAGACAGAGCCACATGACCAAGCCCACCCAACAAAGAAACACCTAGGCCAGTTTTTATCTAAGACATGCTCAGGAAGAGTGTTTCGAGGGGAACGACTCTCAGAAGGAACCAGACGGTCAGCTTCTGCCTGTCTGACACCACATTCCACCGCGAGTCTGAACAAACATGCCACCCATGTCCGTTGGCAGCTACTTCGCCATCCCCACCTCCCGCTCACGCTTGGTCCCCGGCAGCACCACCACTTTCTCAGCAGAACAACTGTGGAGAAGGTGGCAGGGCCCCAAGGACAATGGGGGGCAGACCGGGGGAGAGGTGACAGAGGAAAGTAAGGAAGCCAGCCGAGGAACCAGGAGAACAATAGAAGGGGCGTGCTTTGTTTCGATTGTAAACAAGGGTGTTCTCAGATTTGAGTTAGTCTTTTGAGTATTCTATACCAGGTTTGCTCGGCCATAGCCCTGTTAACATTGAGTGCTGGATAGTTCTTCCTTGTGGGGGTGATCGCAGCAAGGTGACACTGTAAGAGGCTCAGCACTGTCCTGGGCCCTCCGGAGACAGGCCAGTAGCACTCCACAGTTGTGACAATCAAGAACGTCTCCAAATGCCAACTGTCCTCCGTGGACAGAATCACCCAATGACTGAGAACAACTTAACCCCATGATCCTCAGGGTACTCTGAGGAAAGAAAACGGCATTAGGAAGAATAAATAGTGGGGAAGAATAACCTAGATTCCCCCCTCCCATCCTGTCCCCCACAAGCCGCTCTGTGCTCCAGAACAGGGTGACCTATCTGAGATGACAGCCATGATACACATCTCCCTAAACCTTTCTCTGACCTCCTATCACTGGTCTTCAGGGCTTAAGCTTGAACACAGCAGGACACAAAGAAAGGAACCAAGCTGTGTGTCCACTTCTGTGTCCTTGTCACTTGTGCTCCTCCCCAAGGCTCTGCGCCCCAGTCACTCCCATTCCTCTTCACACACTCTTGATTCCTTCAGCAACAGCTGTTTCCAAGGCCCCTGCAGGTGCCGGGCAATGTTTTAAGCCCTTGAGAGGCGTCAGTGAACAAAGAGATTCCTGCTTGCACAGACAACAGCCGTAAGCATAATAAAAAGCAAATCATATTGTTTGTTATGAGGTGAGAAGTAGATGCGGCAGAAGGGGATGGGGAGTGCCTGGGGTAGTAGAGGCAGAGTGGGTTTCAATTTTAAATAAGGCATCAGGACAGGTTCATTTGAGCAAAGTCCTGAAGAGGAGGAGGGCAGCAGTCCTGCTGGGTGAGGGTAGGGAGAGGGAGCAGCCTGGGGGCACAGAGGTCACAGGAGACAGTGGGAGTCAGAGCAGAAGGCAGCGCAGGAGGAAGGCATGAGGGGAAGGAGTTAGCAGGCCATCCTGGGGACTTTGATTCTTTATTTGGGGAAAAGAATAATGTGATTTGGCTCACGTAAATTTTGAACGATCCTCTAGCTGCTATTCTGAGAATAACGTTTGAAGCAGGGACACAAGGTATAAAGCAACGGCAGACACCTATGTGAGAGACAGGGGTTCAGGCCAGCAATGGGGCAGCAGAGATGGTGAAAAGTCTAAGAAGGGGCATCTTGTATCCTGGGGACTTCAGCTTCCTACTCTTGCTTAATGCTGAGGAAATGCTGCTTGACCGAATACAAGATATCTCTGGATTCGAAGTTTATATAGTACATTAGACAGAAGCACAATTCAACAAATATGTGTTTGAAGTTAAAGTAAATACACAAAAAACTCCAATAAGCTGCCTAAAACATGCTTTTTAGAAGAGCTTATCCTGTTCCTAGGCGTGTATCTGATACTTAGTAGACACTTAATGTTTATTGAATGAGAACATATATAATACATCTTAATTACCATATTCCTCCAGACATAATCATTTACACCCACTAACTCCACGTATTTATTACCATTGATGTAATTCATGTTGGTTGCCTTGCTTTAAGAATTAGTTTTGGCTTTTTTGTTACCGTTGTAAGTCATTTAAGCTTCATTATTTTATGCAGATCATAAATTTGTTTTAAAAATGATCCGACTCAAAATGCCTTGTTAAGTTTGAAGTGAGATAGAAGTTAAAACCCAAATCCTACAATTAGCTGGATGCCCATGGCCTGACCTCATTGTATTTATCCATAGAGTAAGAGTTCTACATGCTGATATCCAATGTCTCTACCAGCTCGCAAATTCCAGAATTTTTCACTGCAAAGTATGTTGGGGGTTCCACCATCCCATATATCTGAGAGTCCTTAGAAATAACATATGATCCAATTACTTGGGGTCAGTTGCATTGTGGAATTCAGAACATTTTGGATTTCGGACTCATGTCCAAATGGGGTCTGGAGCAGCACCTTGAAATCAAATACTTCTGCAGTGATGTGTAAGAATATTCACATATATGAAGATAAACAGCATCATGTAAGTTCAGGTCAAGTTTCACTACCAAATTAGTTATTAAAAATACTTTGGGGGGAAACAATGAAGTTGGACCCTTACCCTACACCATTTACACAAATTAACTCAAAATGAATCAAAGACCTAAACAGAAAAGCTAAAACTACAAAATATTATAAGAAAATATAGGGGGAAAACTTTATGATACAGTATTTTTGGCAATGATTTTTTTGGATATGATACCAAAGGCACAGGTAACAACAAAAAAATAAATTAGACTACATCAAAATTCAAAACTTCTGTGTATCACGGGACACAATCAACATAGCAAAAAGGCAACTTATGGAATGGGAAAAAATATTTGCAAACCACATATCTGATAAGGGGTTAATATTCAGAATTTATAAAGAACTCTTAAGATGTGGCAACAAAAAAACAAACAACCTGATTTTAAAATAGGCAAAGGACTTGAATAAAAATTTCTCCAAAGATACACAAATGGCCAACAGGCTTATGAAAAATGCTCAACATCACTAATCATTAAGGAAATGCAAATCAAAACCATAATGACATGCCACTCTGCACCTATCAGAATGGCTGCTGTTAAAAAAAAGAAAGACTTGGCAAGGATGTGGAGAAATCGGAACCCTGTGCAATGCTGATATGAATGTAAAATAGTGCAGCTGCTATAGAAAACAGTATGGCAGTTTCTCAAGAAAATTAAAAATAGAAATACCATATGATCCAATAATTCCACTTCTAGATATATATCCAAAGAAATTGAATGTAGGGTCTCAAAGGGGTATTTGTACACCTGTGTTCACAGAAGCATTATTCACAATAGCCAAAAGGTAGAAGCAACCCAAGTATCCATCACAGATGAATGGATAAACAAAATGTGGTATATACAATGGAATATTATTCAGCCTTAAAAAAGAAGGAAATTCTGGCACATGCTACTACATGGATGAATCCTGAAGACATTATGCTAAGAGAAACAAACCAGTCATAAAAGAGCAAATCCTGTATGACTTCACTTATATGAGGTAAATGAAATACGCAAATTCATAGAAATGGAAAGTAGAATGGTAGCTGCCAGGGGCCGGAAGAAGAGGGGAAAGGAGAGTTACTGTTTAATGGGTATGAAGTTTCAGTTTGGGAAGATGAAAACTGTTTTGAAGATGATGGTCTTTATAGTTGTACAATAATGTGAATGGACTTAACTGATGCCACTGATCCACTTAGAAATGGTTAAAATGGGGAAGGTGGCAGAGTAGGAAGATCCCAAGCTCACTCTGACCCACAGACACAACTAGATAATACTCACATCAGTGTAAGTAACCCAGAAAAGGACCCAAAGACTGGCAGAACAAACTCTCCACAGCTAAAGATAGATAAGAGGCTACATTGAAGAGGATAGGAAGGGTGGACATAGAGTTGAGAACTAAATGGACCCAAAGGACTGTCCAGGGGAGGGAGAGATGCTGTAAGTTCAGAGAAGAGAAAAACACACTCTCATACCAGGGAGCCCACTCAGGGAAGATAGAACCCCATAACATTTGGCTTTGAAAAGCAGAGGGCCTGAATTTTGTGAGTCCTTAAAACCAGTGAGGCCTAGGGTGCCTGGGTGGCTCAGTCGTTAAGCGTCTGCCTTCGGCTCAGGTCATGATCCCAGGGTCCTGGGATCAAGTCCCACATTGGGCCCCCTGCTCGGCAGGAAGCCTGCTTCTCCCTCTCCCACTCTACCTGCTTGTATTCCTGCTCTCGCTATCTCTCTGTCAAATAAATAAATAAAATCTTAAAAAAACAAAACAAAACAAAACAGTGAGGCCTAAAACCTGGAACTTTAAAAATCAGCTCTGGGAGAGCCAAGAGAGTGAGAAGAAACTGAGTCCCCACCCTTAAAGAGAACAACAAACAGCTCTGTGGAGATATAGCATAAAGGCAGCAGTTTGAAAAATGCCTGGAGTCTACAAGAAGGAAATTTGTTTCCTAATCTCAGAGTATGCTGGAGGGGCAGGGATCATTGGGAGACTTCTCCAGCAACACAGGAGCTGGCAGGTACCATTTCCCTCCCCACCCCTACACTAGACACATGGACACCTGCAGGGACCAGCACAGCAGCACCAACACTCCTACCTAACTTGTTAATACTATGCTGCACCTTTGTGTTCCCTTGCGGACAAGCCTGGGCTCCAGGTCCCTTCCACAGCAGACCTATGCAAACCTTGCTAACAACACACAATCCACCCCCATGTTCTCCTGCAGTTCAGTGCTACTGCATCTCTGGCAAATGCCTGTTCTGATGCAACTCAAGCCCAAGGTGGACTCAGACAGGCCCACTAACAATACAAGGGACCAAACACTGCCTTCAACAGGCAAAGAGACCCATTTCAGATGACTAGACTGAAGGCAAAAGTGGCTCAGCCACGACAGTGGGGCACATACAACACACATGGGAGATGCCCCTGAAGTCCCATTCTGGTAAACAGGTGACATTGCCCTACATGTAGGGTACCACAGGACCTCTTCTTTGTAAGGCCACCACTTTCAAGAACAGGAGACATAGCTGACTTTCCTAACACAGAGAAACAGATACAGAGAGTTAGACAAAATGAGAAGATGGAGGAATATGTCCCAAATGAAAGAACAGAACAAAATCACAAAGAACTAAATGAAATGGAGATAAGTAATATTCTTGATAGAGAATTTAAAGTAAATGTCACAAAGATACTCACTGGACTTAAGAAAAGAATGGAGGACCTCAGTGAGACCCTTAGAGATAAAAACAAAAAAAGAACCAATCAGAGGTGAAGAACTCAATAACCGAAATTAAAAATACACTAGATAGAATAAGCAGTAGACTAGAGGAGGCAGAAGAATGATCAGTGACCTGGAGGACAGAGTAATGGAAAGCAATCAAGCTGAATGGGAGAGAGAAGAAAATAATAATAAAAAGTGAAAAGTAGAGTTAGAGAACTCCATCAAGTGTAATAATAACATTACTAGGGACACCATCAAGTGTAGTAATAACATTTTGCATTATAGGGATCCCAGAAGGAGAGAGAAAAGGAGACAGAAAATTTATTTGAAGAAATAATAGATGAAAATGTCCTGAATTTGGGGAAAGAAACAGAAATCCAGATCCAGGAGGCACACAGAGCCCCCAACAAAATCAACCCAAGGAGGTCCACACCAAGACATCTAGTAATTAAAGTGGTGAAAAGTAGTGATAAAGAGAGGATTTTAAAAGTAGCAAGAGAAAAGAAAAACAGTTATAAGGGAACCCCCATAAGATTATAAGCTCATTTTTCAGCAGAAACTTTGCAGGCCAGAAGAGAGTGGCATGATATATTCAAAGTGCTAAAGGAAAAAAACCTACAGCCAAGAATATTCTATCCAGCAAAGCTGTTTTTCAGAATAGAAGGAGAGATAAAGAGTTTCCCAGACAAACAAAACTTAAAGGAATTCATGACCACTAAACCAGACCTACAAGAAATGTTAAAGGAAACTCTTTGAGGGGAAAGGAAAGACCATAAGTAGGAGTGAGAAAAATAGGAAACAAAAAATAACTATATCTACAAAAATCAGTCAAAGGATTCACAAAATAAAAGGATGTAAAGTATGAAACCATGAAACCATATACTTAAAACCTGGGAGGGAGGAGAGGAGTAAAGAATGGGTTCAAATTTAGGTGACCATCAACGTAATATAGACTGCTCTGTGCATAAGATTTTATATAAAACCTAATGGTAACCACAAATAAAAAACCAGTAATTGATAGGCAAAAATAAAGAGAAAGGAATCCAAGTATATCACTAAAGAAAGCCAACAAACTCTTGAGACAAGAGAGCAAGTGAAAGGAACAGAGAATTACAAAACCCACCATAAAACAAGTAACAAAATGGCAATAAGTACACACCTATCAATAATTACTTTGAATGTAAAGGGACTAAACACTGCAATCAAAAGCCATAGGGTCACAGGGGACGAGAGGAAAAAATAAAACAAGATGAAACCAGAGAAGGAGACAAACCATAAGAGAATTTAGCCATAGGAAACAAACTGAGGGTTGCTGGAGGGGAGAGGGGTAGAGGGATGGGGTAGCTGGGTGATGGACATTAAGGAGAGCATGTAATGTAATGAGCACTGGGTATTATATAAGACTGATGAATCATAGGCCTATACCTCTGAAACCAATAATACATTATATGTTAATTAATTGAATTTAAATTTAAAAATGTAAAAAAAAAGACAGGGTGACGCATCTTTATACTGCCTATAAGAGATTTGTTTCAAACCTAAAGACACATGCAGATTGAAAGTGAAGGAATGGAAAAGCATTTATCATGCAAATGGAAGTGAAAAGAAAGCTGGGATAGCAAAACTTACATTGGACAAAATAGACTTTAAAACAAAGACTGTAACAAGAGACAAAGAAGGACACTATTTAGTCATTAAGGAAACAATCCAACAAGATGTAACAATTATAAATATTTCTGCACCCAACATGGCAGCACGCAAATACATAAAGCAGCTAATACTAAACATCAAGGAAGTAATCAATAGTAATACAATAGGGACGCCTGGGTGGCTCAGTTGGTTAAGCGGCTGCCTTCAGCTCAGGTCATGATCCCAGGGTCCTGGGATCGTCCCGCATCAGGCTCCTTGCTCAGCAAGGAGCCTGCTTCTCCCTCTGCCTGCAGCATCCCCTGCTTGTACTCTCGCTCCCTCTCTCTTGCCTATGCTCTCTCTAGCAAATGAATAAATAAAATCTAAAAAAAAAAAAAAAAATAGTAATACAATAACAGGAGTGGACTTTAACACCCCACTTACAATCAATGGATAGACCATCCAAACAGAAAATCAACAAGGAAACAGTGGCTTTGAATGACACATTGGACCAGATGGATCTAACATATAATACTCAGAACATTCCAATCCTAAAACAGTAGAATACACATTCTTTTCAAGTGCACATGGAACATTCTCCAGAATAGATCACATATTAGGTCACAAACAAGTCTCAACAAATTCAAAAAGATCAAAGTCATACCATGCATCTTTTCTGACCACAACTCTATGAAACTAGAAATTAACCAAAAGAAAAAATCTAGAAAGAACACAAATACATGGAGATTAAATAACATGCTACTAAAAAATGAATGCGTCAACTAAAAAATCAAAGAGGAAATTAAAACATACATGGAGATAAATGAAAATGAAAATACAACAATCCAAAATCTTTGGGATGCAGCAAAAGCTGTTCTAAGAGGGAAGTTTACAGCAATATAGGACTACCTCAAAAAGCAAGAAAAATCTCAAATAAACAACCTAATCTTACACCTAAAGGACCTAGAAAAAGAATAACAAACAAAACCCAAAACCAGTAGAAGGAAGGAAATAACGACTAAAGCAGAAATAAATGAAACAAACTAAAAAAATAATAGAACAAATCAATGAAACTAGGAGCTGGTTCCTTAAAAAGAGCAAAAAACTGATAAACTTTTAGCCAGTCTCCCCTTCTCCCCCCAAAAAGGATAGAGAGGACTCAAACAAAATCATAAATGAAAGAACAGAAATAACAAATGACACCACAGAAGTATAAAAAACTGTAAGATTATGAAAAATTATATGCCAAAATAATTAGACAAATTGGACAACCTAGAAGAAATGGATAAATTCCTAGAAACATATAACTTCCCTAAACTGAATCAGGAAGAAATAGAAAATTTGAACAGATCGATTATCAGCAAGGAAATTGAATCAGTAATCAAAAAACTCCTAACAAAGAAAAGTCCAGGACCAGACGGCTTCACAGGTTAATTCTACCAAACATTTATATATTTATATACATATTTTTTAAAGATTTTATTTATTTATTTGACAGAGAGAGCGAGAGAGCACAAGCAGGAGGAGCAATAAAAGGAGAGGGAGAAGCAGGCTCTGCAGTGAGCAGGGAGCCTGATGTGGGACTCGATCCCAGCACCCTGGGACCATGACCTGAGCCAAAGGCAGACGCTTAACCATCTGAGCGACCCGGGTGTCCTCTACCAAACATTTAAAGAAGAGCTAATACCTATTCTTCTCAAACTATTCCAAAAAATTGAAAAAAATTCATTCTATAAGCCAGCATTTCGTTGATACAAAAACCAGATAAAGACACCACAAAAAAACAAAACAAAACAAAATCCTAGAGGCCAATAGCCTTGATGAACATAGATGCAAAAATCCTCAACAAAATATTAGCAAATCAAATCCAACAATACTTTAAAAAAAAATCATTCACCATGATCAAGTGGGATTTATTCCTGGGATGCAAGAGTGGTTCAATACTTGCAAATCAATCAATGTGATACATCACATCAACAAGAGAAAGGATAAAAACCATATGATTATTTCAATAGATGCAAAAAAAAGCATTTGACAAAGTGCAACATCCATTCATGGTAAAAACCCTCAACAAAGTAGGTCTAGAGGGAACATACCTCAACATAATAAAAGCCATCTATGAAAAACTTACAGCTAAGATCATACTCAGTGGTGAAAAAATGAGAGCTCTCCCCATAAAGACTGGGAACAAGAATGTTCACTCTCACCACTTTTATTCAACATAGTACTAGAAGTCCTAGCAACAGCAACCAGACAACAAAAAGAAATCAAAGGCATCCAACTGGTAAGAAAGAAACAAAACTTTCACTAATTGCAGATGACATGATACTATAGAGAGAAAACCCTGAAGAGTCCACCAAAAAACTACTAGAGCTGATAAATGAATTCAGGAGGGTCACAGAATACAAAACCAATACACAGAAATCCATTGCATTTCTGTACACTATTAATGAAGCAGCAGAAAGTGAAACTAATAAAACAATCCTATTTACAAATGCACCAGAACTAGTAAAATACCTACGAATAGACTTAAGGTGAATTAACCGTACTCTGAAAACTATGAAACACTGATGAAAGAAATTGAAGACAATACAAATGTAAAGATATTTCATGCTCATGGATTGAAAGAATAGTTAAAATGTCCATACTACCCAAAGCAACCTATAGATTTAATGCAATTGCAATAAAAAATACTAACAACATTTTTCACAGAACTAGGACAAAAAATACTAAAATTTGTATGGAACCACAAAAGACCCTGAATAGCCAAGGCAACCTTGAAAAAGAACAAAATAGGAGGTATCACAATCCTAGATTTCAAGTTTCACTACAAAGCTGTAGTAATCAAAATAGTATGGTAATGGCACAAAAATGGACACATAGATCAAAGGACAGAATAGAGAACCCAGAAATAAACCCATGATTATATGATCAATTAATCTTTGACAAAGGAGGCAAGAATATGCAATGGGAAAAAGTCTCTTCAATAAATGCTGCTGGGAAAACTGGACAGCTACATGCAAAAGAATGAAACTGGACAACTTTCTTACATCATACGAAAAAATAAACTCAAAATGGATTAAGGAGCTAAATGTGAGACCTGAAACTCTAAAAATCCTAGAAGAGAGCATAGGTAGTAATTTCTGACATTGGCCATAGTAACATTTTTCTAGGTAAGTCTTTTACGGGAAGGGAAACAAAACCAAAAATCAACTATTGGGACTTCATCAAAATAAAGAGCTTCTTCTGCACAGCAAAGGAAACAACCAACAAAACTAAAAGACAAGCTACTGAATGGGAGAAGATATTTGTAAATGATATATCTGATAAAGGGTTAGTCTCCAAAATAAATAAAAAACTTACATAACACCAAAAACCCAGATAATCTAATTAAAAAATAGGCAGAAGACATGAATAGACATTTCTCCAAAGACATACAGATGGCCAACAGACACATGAAAAGATGCTCAACATCACTCATCATCAGGGAAATGCAAATCAAAACCACAATGAGATATCACCTCACACCTGTCAGAATGGCTAAAACACTGGGGAGGATGTGGAGAAAAAGGAACCTTTGTGTGCTTTTGGTGAGAATGCAAACTGAGGCAGTCACTGTGGAAACAGTATGGAGGTTCCTCAAACAATTAAAAATAGAACTACCATATGTTCCAGTAATCCCACTACTGGGTATTTACCCAAAGAAAACAAAAACACTAATTCAAAAAGATATATGGACCTCTGTGTTTACTGCATTATTTACAATAGCTAAATTATGGAAGCAGGCCTAGTATCCAATGATAGATGAATGGATAAACAAGTGGTATACATATAATATGGAGTATTATTCAGCCATAAAAAGGAATGAAGTCTTGCCATTTGCAACATGAATGGATCTAGAGAATATAATGCTAAGTGAAATGAGTCAGAGAAAGACAAATACAACATGATTTCACAAACGTGTGGAATTTAAGAAACAAAACAAAGAAAAAAATAATACAAACCAAAAAACAGACTTAACTATAGAGAACTGATGGTTACCAGAGGGGAGGTGGGTGGGGGCATGGGTGAAATATGGGAAGGAGATTAAGAATACACTTATCACTACGAGCACTGAGGAATGTACAGAATTGCTGAATCACTATATTGTACACCTGAAACTAATGTAACATTGTATGTTAACTATAATGGAATTAAAATTTTAAAAATGGTTAAAATGTTTATCACACTTAAAAAAAAAAGTTCTCAAAAAAAAATATTTTGGCATTCCTGGTGTTTTGGCTTTCAGAACTATAGATAAGGGATCCTGGACAAATTAACTTGTTGGTTTATATCATCATGTGTTCTTGGCAAGAGTTTGTTTGCAGACTCACCAATCAGCAAAAATCCATTTAAACTCACAAAAATGTAAGTCATTGGTGTAAATGAAATTCTACTATTCCTTTGATTGAGGAATGATCCTCCTGGCGTCTGAAGGCCATTTTGTTTGACTAAGACTTGGGCATAGGCCAGAAAGCCCCAACCATCAGCTCTGACCCTGCAGATTCATGCTGATGTGAGCATGACCCATCCCCAAGCTGGCTCACCCTCAATCCACAGTGGGCTTCATTGTTTTCACTGGAAGCCAAAGGTCTAAATTAGCTCAAGTTCAACTAGAAAGATGTAAAAGAACTGATTAATCCTGTCTCTCTCTAATAAATTGCTTTTTTTCCCTGAGCTTAGTGTTTTTCTTAATGTAAACTGTTCCATCTCTCTTGATGTTTAGTAATTAATAGTTATTAGAAGATGCAAATACATGCAAATCTTAAGAGTGTTTACATACAACAACTTGGAAATTGCCATTTGGAAGTCTACAGGAGGGGCACTAGCCATCTTCATAGGTAGCAGACTAAGTACGTATGCTTTATAAATGGCCTAAAAGCTAGTGAATAGCAATTTCTGAATTTTAACTTTTATGTTTAAGAAACACAGAATATCAGTACTATGTCATGGAAATTGGGACATGGCCATGATTAATTCTCTTGCTAAATTTGTTTAGAAAGCTGTTTGGCTGTTTGAGTAAAATGGGAAATCACTATTTCCATGGAAGTGAATTCAAGAGTCATTGTTACTCAAAAAGTGAAAATGTGGAAGGAGGCTCATTTACATCAAGAAATTCTTACAAGAATGAAGCCATCCGTACATATCATTTCATGTCCAGATCAAGAGCAAAAACATAATAACATTGCTTTGCTTGAATGTGCTCCTTTCAAGTGTATTTTGTTTCCATTTTTGAGGCCAAGGGCCTGAAGGTAGAGGAGAAAGCCAAGGGTTCTTTCAGGGGGGGATCAGGGGGGACAAAGTACACCTAAATGTCCTCTGCCCACTCTGCCTTCTTCCTCCTGTTTCATCCTTTCCCCACGCCCTTTCTGTCCCTGTTCCTTCACTCTTTCCCCTACCTTCTAAGCAAATGCTCAGAGGACCAACAGTAAGGTACTGACTAGTGAAGGGGAAGCTGGATCAGAAAACTGTTTACATTCCAATTACTTTTAATCCTCTCCTCATCCCCTACATATCTTTTTTTTTTTTTTTTAAGATTTTATTTATTTATTTGACAGAGAGATAGCGAGAGCAGGAACACAAGCAGGGGGAGTGGGAGAGGCAGAAGCTGGCTTCCCAACGAGCAGGGAGCCTGATGTGGGGCTCGATCCCAGGACCTTGGGATCATGACCTGAGCCGAAGGCAGACGCTTAACGACTGAGCCACCCAGGCGCCCTCATCCCCTACATATCTTAATCCCTGGGTCTCCTACCTCACGCTGGCCTCTCTCCTACCTCCGTGTATCCAAGAGGGCGCCCCTGTCACAGGGGGCCTGGCAGCCCGCCTCTGCGAACACCAAAGACAAGGCTACTCTGAGAACCTCTTGTGGTTCTGAGCTCGGCAAAGGTGCTTCTGAACTCAACAGCCCCCTTGCCTGCCTCAGGGTGAGGATGCACCAAGGCTGGGCGGAGGGCAAAAGAGCCTCTTGGAGGTTTTCCCCGCATGGTCCTCCCTTCACAGACTGGAGAACTTCAGCTGGATCTGGGGTTGTTAACAACACTTCAACCAGGCTTTTGTTCTTCTGACGCCATACATTCAGCCTGTTTTTCCACTGAGAGCTGGAATGAATGCCAACATCTCTTTGGAAGTTTGATGGTACATAGCAGACTTCTGTTACAGTGCTGTCAAAAGCGTGACAGGCAAAGGCACCACT
Source organism: Mirounga leonina (assembly GCF_011800145.1). Classification (NCBI taxonomy): domain Eukaryota; kingdom Metazoa; phylum Chordata; class Mammalia; order Carnivora; family Phocidae; genus Mirounga; species Mirounga leonina. The sequence goes on from NW_023270305.1 coordinate 57,979,311, forward strand.
GATGAGGGGGAGGGGAGGATACTACATGGAGAAAATTTTTTATTTCAATAGTATTTTTTTTTAAGATTTTTTATTTATTTATTTTTTAGAGAGCGAGTGAGAGAGAAACAGCATGAGAGGGGAGAGGGTCAGAGGGAGAAGCAGGCTCCCCGCTGAGCTGGGAGCCCGATGTGGGACTCGATCCCAGGACCCTGGGATCATGACCTGAGCTGAAGGCAGACGCTTAACCGTCTGAGCCACCCAGGCGCCCTCAATAGTATTTTAATGAGTAAAAAATCTATAAACAAAATAGTAAAGCCATGATTTCACAGATATTATTGCTTATAGTGAGGAAAAGTAAAAAAAAGAGCTGTATTAAAATCAATTTAAAGTAAAAGACTAAGAAAATAAGAATATTGGTAGTGAGCAGGCACTGTAAAAATCAAGAAGGTGGCAAGAATATGGCTGCCACTGGGGCAATGGCACAAATTCTCAAGGCTCCCTTGGTCTCAAACTGCAGCGTGGTCTTTAAGATCCTTTAAAAAGCACAGTCCGTTACTCCCATGGAAATAGAGGCTCTTGTCTGGCCGGACATTCACCTACAAGTGCATGCCAATCTCTCTCCTGATAAGCTGTAAGCCCAGGCACTACAGGCCGCATCTGTGTGGTGCAGGCATGCTTCCTGTCCACCGTGCACCACCTGTTGTCTGCTTTGACCTTGGCAAGGGCGTGTGTGTGTGTGTGTGTGAATCTTTTGACACTGACACAAAATGCAGAGCATCCCTGACCGTCTTCCTCTGAGTCTGGGGGACAGGAGTTGGCCATGCAATCAATATAAACCCCAGTCACCTGGAGGCTCCTTCTTCACTGGCTCCTGAACTCTCCTTTGAGAGCCCAAAGTTAGGAACTCGGTATCAAATAGAAAAGCAGAGCAGGGTAAATATGGTTTCTGCTCTGCTACCCAGTCTAAAATTTATACCTTAATTGCGTGATACAGTTTTTGGATGAGCTGGATAAAGTGACCGCCAGAAAGGAATCATCATTGCTGGTTGATGCTCCCCAACAACCAGCCAGTTTATGGTCAATAATCCCACCCAGTAAGTTAACTCATCCAATATCTAGTATATGTGCTCTCAGTTACCTTGAAATATACACCAAGAAGTTTCATGATTCAAGGTTAAACCTTTTTGGCTGCTTTACTAAGATGTTTTACCTTGCTCTTCTGGATGCTTACTTGCTTATATATCTGCCTCAGTATTTTTCTGGATAAAGTTACAAGGGCTCATCTCTGTGGCAAAGAACTTAAGGGCCTCGACTGTCTCCTTGTCGAGGCACTGAAGCAGACACTAAATTTTACAACTTGCAATGTTGACCCCTGTGCCTGGAATTCAGAAATGCATCCAAACCAAGATCCTGAGCTTCCATAAGAAAACAACAATCCAGTCTCCAGATTGGCTGACTTTTTGTATTTAATAGATATTTAAGGAAGCTGGACTCTGGGTATACATAGGAAGTACAATATCGAGCTCACCTCCCTGCTTAATTTTTAAGAAAAGTTTGGTTGACAACATTCTTTAAGGAGGATGGCCTGAAGAATAGGGTATTCTCTCAGTCTTCTGGAATCTACCTCAGGTCAGCAGAGAGCTCTAAGCACCGCCAGACAATTTGGCCTTTGGAAGAACCTTTGTGGCCACAGTGCCATGAGCCTGCATCAAGGGGCTTTGTGAAAGAGAACCTGATGAGTAATAGCTCACTCCATGCCTTTTGAGGACTTCTGATCTCATGTCAGAGTTCTCTCTAGGAAGATTCTCAGGAAATTTCTCTCTCATCTTAGCACTGGGAGTCATTCGCCTTCACCTGAGCAATGAGTAAGTTTTCACCTTGTGGACGGTATGACTCACGGTACTGAGCACCCCTCCCTCAGTGCAGGCTGCAGGAGCCAAGAGCAGGGTCTGGGGCTCACCTGCAGCAAATGAACAGAGCCCCCCTCCATGTGCTTAGTGTACGAATACCACCTGTGACTTTATCTTTTCTGTTTACATCTCCACTTTAAACTCTCTCAAGCCCAAATTCTTTATCTGTGAAAATGAGATTATAAGCCTATCATGAGAATTTTAAAAGATGTATACAAACTGCTTTGTATTCCCTGGTACACATACACAGTATATTGTAATAATAACTAATATTTATTGAGTGCTGACTGTCCCGTAACTTATTCTAAGCACTCTGTAGGTAGATTTAATCCTCCTACAACTCTATGAAGTTGTTACTAGTATTATCCCCATTTTTTAGATGAGGAAACAGAGGCCCACGGGTTTTTAAAAAATTGACTCAAATCTATCATGGGCAAAACTTGGATTTGAACCCAAGTCCCCAACTCTGATCCCACTACTATGGGCTACTACTTTAAAGCTATTTTTTTGGTCTTGTTTTTCCTGTCAATTATTTGCTTATTTAAGGAGGCTGGGAGCAGTCTCACTTAGGGTCACCAACTTGTCCAGAATTTCCCAGTTTTATAACTCAATGGTCCCTTTCCCAAGACCACTCAGGGGTTTTCTCATTATGTTCTTGATCTTTGTAGCAGGACCATCACTAGTACACACAGATATCTTTGTGCAAATAAGGAAGAAGGGGTATCCATTTATTTTTAACACTTTTTTTTATCTTCTTTCAATGTATTTATGTAAACTGCCTTAAATCCTTTCTAGAATAAGATGGGGTACAGGGAGACAAATATAAATACAGAACTTCACACTGTGTTTAACACTCTTAGAGTTACGAGTATTAATATATATATTACCTTTATATCCTTGTTCTGTCTCCCTGAGATCAATTTTGGTTATTGGTTTGAAATCAGTATCCCATAATCGAATACACCCATCTCGTCCACCAGTGGCAAAGCCTTCTTCACAAGCATACATGCTAAAGATTCCAGCCTGTTGAGTAATGCAGATAATACTCAGTACTGCAGTGATTCTAACTAGTCATTATAGTTGGATCGTCACGATAAAAAAAAAAAGCAAAAACAAAACAAAACAAATTTTAAATACCTTGTTCTCTATTGAAATCCTGACAATAGGCCAAGTAGCCATTTATAATATCCTTCATTTTGGCTAGCTCAAAAATTAATCATAATTACTACTAAAGCAAATTAGTTCAAATGTTCCTTTATCATTACTAAACTGATGGCAATTTTAAAAAAAATATTCACTAATTCCTTGGTTAAAGTACATATGAAGATCAAACTCCTTTATGTGACTACTGATCCTTATAAAGAAAAGGTAACAATGGAGGTGTTTCATATAAATTGCCACTCAAAATAATCAAGCAAAGATATGCCAGCTAGGTACATAAACACTTTCACTGGTAAACAGGTACCTGAAATGCATCTCAATGAGCTCAAGAAGGCACCACCTGAGCCTAACTGAAGACAAATTACGTTTGTGTTCGTTTGTTAGGGATTATACAAAGACGCTTTTTTTCACATGGGAAATAGTTTCATAACTTAAAGGTGCTTTTCCATAAGAAAATATTTTACCTGTTTATTGAAAAGTGCTGCAAGAATATACTGCTGACATAAGATCCAGTGTGAAAAGAAATTAGGTTACTATGGCAGCTGCTTTTATGCACGAGGACAACTACTGACCTCTGAATTGTTTTAAGAGCTGTTTCATAATTAGTGAAGCCAAGAAAATTGGTTCAACATACAAGACAATGAAAGGCCTAAAATTTCATAGCTCTTTTGCTAAGACGTGCTTCAACTTTTCTTTATAAAAATTTTTCACCCTATTTCCATTTAATACAATATAGGCTTCAGCTTTCACACCTCCCTATTCTTCTGGGCATTTCCACTTCATCATCTATAGATATGGCAATGTAACCATTATCATACATGTCAAAAGAGAGCAGAATGGTCAGAAGTAAAGTTTGCCCATGTTCTTACAGAGCAGACCATCAAAAGAGAGCAGTTTATCAACGGTTTCTGTTTGCGTTTTAAGAGCTTTCTGTTTGATTCAGACATGGAGGTGATGCTCACTTATTCAGAGTGAGGAAAAATCTACCCTTACTAACCAACATAAAAACAACACTTGTCTACACTCTTGCTATTCAATGCACAGGCCCCAGGCCAGCAGCAATGGCATCATCCCAGACTTACGGAGTCAGAATCTGCATATTAACAAGATCCCCAGGAGATTCATAGATACCTTAAAGTTTGAGAAGTATTGATCTATAAGAGGAAAAGGATGATAAAATAGTTCTATTCTTCCAGATGTTGGTGAATAATAATACTAATCAACCAATCAATAATTGAGGTGAAGGCTAAATTATTAAGCTTTTGAAATATTTCTTTTAGGTGAACAAAAATAATTTGGGAAATTTTTCATGAATGTGTTGAGTGTTCATCGAAGTCTGCTGATTCTAAAGCAACAGGAAAAAACACTTATCTGTGATATCAACTTATTTAATAAATAATCACCCAATTTCCACATGGACATACTCACACTGTGTGCTCCTTGGATGGTGCGGACTAAATTGAGCCCTTTCCAGACATAGATGTCTCCATTTAAAGCACCAGAATAGGTGATGTCTTCTTTGGCACATGCAAGGCAAAGGATGGTCTGAAGATCCCCTGTTTTGCCAAATATCCCTCTTTTTGCAGTCAGGGCATTTCCACAGAGTGTCCAAAACTGGAAAGTCATAAAATGAATAGATCCAAAAATAAGGTATTCATTCTGATGCATCACATTACTGGTATTTGCTTCTATTTCAGTACATTTTTTAAGCTAAATCTTTTATTGTCCCCTGCCCTTTTTTAAATTAATTTTTAATTTAAATTCAATTAATTAACATCTAATGTATTATTTGTTTCAGGGGTACAGGTCTGTGATTCATCAGTCTTACACAACACCCAGCGCTCACCACAACACATACCCTCCCCAATGTCCATCACCCAGCTACCCTTCTCCCCACCCCCCTCCACTCCAGCAACCCTCAGTTTGTTTCCTATAGTTAAGAGTCTCTTATGGTTTGTCTCCCTCTCTGGTTTCGTCTCATTTCATTTTTTCCTCTCTTCCCCTATGATCCTCTGCCTTGTTTCTTAAATTCCACATATGAGTGAGATCATATGATAATTGTCTCTCTGAATGACTTATTTCGCTTAGCATAATACCCTCTAGTTCCATCCATGTCATTGCAAATGGCAAGATTTCATTTTTTTGATGGCTGCATAATATTCCATTGTGTACACACACACACCCCACATCTTCTTTATCCATTCATCTGTCGATGGACATCTGGGCTCTTTCCATAGTTTGGCTATTGAGGACATTGTTGCTATAAACATTGGGGTGCATGTGCCCCTTTGGATCACTACATTTGTATCTTTGGGGTAAATACCCAGTAGTCCATTTGCTGGGTCGTAGGGTAGCTCTATTTTCAACTTTCTGAGGACCCTCTATTTGCGTCACTTGCTATAGCTGAACTAGGCACACATAATTTAACTTGTTCTACTGCAACCAACAGAATTGCAAAACCTTTTAGCCAACTGCTAGCAACATAAGAAAAACTTTTAACGGCATTTTTTAAACTTTCAAAGTTCTAAAATTCCCAAACTTTACTAATTGCTTAATGGTCATTAAATACAAAAGGTCAATGTTCTCAGAGTTGGAATAAAGTGAACAAATCATCAGGTCTTTAATTTTTAGTCAAATTACAGAAGCAGTATAGGTTCATTGTAGAGAAGTTTAGAAATACAGAAAAGTATAAAGAGGAAAACGGAAATATCTACAACGTCCTGCTAACGTGTTGATGTACCTTCCAGACATTTTTTTTGGTGTATATATATATGTGTATATATATATATGTATTTGGAAATAATGTCTTTATAATTTAAAAATGTGATAAATCTTCACTGCAGAAATGTTACTCAAGAAGTTTTCTAAATATGAGTTATATTTTCAGATGGCCAAATAACTGATTAAGCTTTTCAGTTTTCATTGTATAATTTATCATGTGGAAGAATCATTAAGCATAAAGCTTGAGCTACTTTATAGAAAGCAATAGCGAGACTTCCATGGTTATCTAAGAAATTAAGTATTTTGCTTTGACATGGTTTCTTAAATGTATGAACTGGTATAACTTTCCTGCTATGCATTTAGCCCCTCAGTTTATAAGTGCTCTTTACATTTATTTAATCTTCATAATACCCCTGAGAACAGGCTAAAGCAGCTATTCCTATCATCCCCATTTGGAAGTGAGGGCAAAGGGGCCAACTTGGTTTGCTGAAGGTAAGGGTTAAATGGGGGTCTTACATGAGAAAATATTGAAATATTGGTCTTTGCCTTGAGAACTTTAAATCTAATGAAGATACTTATAAAGCAAGAGACAATTTCAAGGAACCATATTCAGACTACATACAAGTGGCAAGAGAATTCAAAAACAGAGAACCGTGTTGAATTACTTGGAATGAGCAAGGCTAGGATTTGGATCAGTGGTGAGGAAGAAGTTACATCAGGGATCAGGAGAGCAGGATTAGGCAAATCCAAGTGACACAAAAAAAAAAGTGTGAGGAAAAATCAGTGACAAGCCAAATATTTTGTGCCTGTAGGCGAGGAAAAATGGTGGCCCTCTTAGAGTAGTTAAGTACTGAGGGAAGCAGTTCTGGCATGGTTGTACCACCCGGGAGGTCTGGGATTCTGGTGGCTATGGAAGAGGGGGCCCTTAGGAAGGATGAGAGGCAGGTGTGCAATCATGTGAGACAATACAGGATTCTTCCCTCATTAGAAGGCAAGTATCACTCTGGTTATTGGTTTCTTTGGGCACGTACTACTTTTAAGAAAAGTACACATGAAAAGAACAAGATCTGGGGAAAACATGGTTAGATCTAAGCTTTGGGAAAACATTTAAGTATTAATTTGGAACCTGAACAAAATACTAGATATAAACACTTACTGGTAGTACAAACATGCCAAAACCCAAAGAAGGTAACCATTTCCTTTTCTCACCATGTCTCCCATACATGAAGATTTAAAGGAGAGTAAAAATTTTGTAATCATTATCCCTAAAGAAGAGTAATTATTTTGTAGTCATTAGTTAACTTAGAATGTGCACCTTTGATCTGAGTTACTGAAACATTTTTTTAAATTTAAGTTTTAGGTATTTAACATACAGTGCAATATTGGTTTCTCGAGTAGAATTCAGTGATTCATCACTTACATAATACCTAAATTACTGAAATATTTCTAATGGACAACCACAAAACATAGAGAGTCCATCATCCTCAGACACAAAGGTTTTAAATCACCCAGTAGGAGGCAACAATGCCAACATGAAACATTCCAAATAATCAAATGACTCTCTAAAAAGGCGCATACAGATATAATGCCAGGATAGGTAAGAGATTTTTTGTAGAAATGGCAAATCTCTGATTCTCTCTTCTTGAGAAGCACTTCCTATTTGGAAAACAGTGAAAATTTAGGGTAGCAACACATCAGTAAACCCACATTAAATGAACAGACATTGTTTATCTTCCCCAATCTCCATTCCAGATCGTAATGCTAATTTTGTTAGAACTGGCAGGTACCCTGGAGTTCATCTGGCTCTAGGTAATCTCCAATGTCCCTTCTATCTATGACTAGGGACTGGAGAAGAATCAACAATATCCACAAACTTGGTAGGCTCATTTACTGTGAAACCAAGCAAGCATGACAATGCTCAACTGCTACTGTTTTCAAGCGTTCATTTCAGGTAATTGAAATTTGCCTGTCTGCCAAACACTGGGAATTTGCAAAAACATAAAGAATTTCACCCTAGCTACACAATTTCACATAAAAATATTTTCTTGGAGTGCATTGATGATTTTTGCATTCAACTTGTGACTGGAATCATTCATTTCCTGTTAGGCAGGTTTGGTGGGGGAAAGGTGGGGATCCTGGAATTGGTTATAGAAAATACAGAGACTGAAAATATTTGTTGAAGGCTACTAAAACTTGTGGATTTCTTTCTAAACAAAATAAAGATGGCTGGATGGGCATTTGCAGATCATTCCATTTGAAGTAAAAGTACTTATTTTTGCTTAGAAAAATATGCCTGGGGGCACCTGGGTGGTTCAGTCGGTTAAGCATCTGCCTTTGGCTCAGGTCATGATCCTGGGGTCCTGGGGTTGAGCCCCACACTGGGGTCCCTGCTCAGCTGAGAGTCTGCTTCTCCCTCTCCCACTGCCCTTCCCCCTGCCTGTGCTCTCTCCCTCTCTCTCAAATAAATAAAATCTTAGAAAAAAAAAAAAGAAAAAGATGCCTGTCTGCTAAAACATAATTAACAAATTTAATGGGATAAACAGCTCTGTTTTCAAATGAAGCTCCAGGGTTTTATGTGTCTCTGTTTTTAGAATTAACTGATTAAAAGAGTTAACCAAGGATGGAAAGAAATAGGGAAGATGCTGGAGAAATCACCAATTAAGCAGCTAATCTATTATTTTTCATAATCTGTTGGGGGGGGTGGAGTCAGGCCAAGATGGATTACTGAAGAAATAATTTCCAAGTGGAAAGACAGGGAGCCAGAGACTGAATTTAAATCTTATCTGTGCCACCATATTTGTGATCCCAGGAGAAGGGGAAAAAATTAACATTATTGTGCCCTTACTGGTTCCACACACTGTTTAATGTAACTCTTAATAAATTCAGAAGGTAGTGATCCACAACCCTCTGGTTTTTTTGTTTTTGTTTTTGTTTTTTTTGAGAGAAATTCAGCCTCAGGGAGATTAAGTAGCTTTCCCAGAGTCAAGTAGAAGGAGATAACAATGAGGATTCAAAGTCAAATAACCTTCTAGGTCTTGGCTTCTTCACCTTAGGATATGCAAATTGGATGATGGCTCCGGAGCCAGAGTCCCAGACTTCTAGAGAGCCACCAGAGCCTAATGGAAACCAGGCTTATCATGATCTCACATAATTCTTTGATTGTGGGTAAGAGAATAATTCAGTGCCTTTGCAATTTGTTAGACTGAACAGAAACTCATGTTGGCAGATACATATATCTTTGATTAATAAAAATTGTAAAGGGAATTATTTAATGGCTAATTATTTTCTGGCCAAACTTTTTCAAAATACTGGTTTCCTAGGAAAATTAGAAAAGAGGGTCAAAAGAGGGTCTTCAGTGATGAAAACATTGATAATCTTTGAACATATGATGGGCTAAGGACCTTTCTGCTCCCTAGTCCCAAGATTCTATGGGTGACCAATGCCTCCCCATTAACTCCTGACTGAAGTGCAACCCCACCCCTACTTTGAGTAATGCTGACTTCCAAGCTCTCCCTACCAAACTCACCTACCCACCAAGGCTCGGCTCAAATACCATCCCCTTCCTGAAACGCTTAACACTCCTCTAGCCAGTTGGGATCTCTCCTTTATCACTAGAGAATTTTGGTTTTGCCTCTCTTATAGATTGTCCTGTTTTATGTTTTAATTGCTTTTGTCAAGCAAATTGAAATTAGGGCCAGTTTCAGTCCTTCACATGATAGAAATGCAACTAATGTTTATCAAATTTAATGAGTCTTTCGGGTGGACTACATAAAACAATGAAGGACCCTCCAACTGCTGCTGAAGCAAAAAGTCCCTGTATTTGAGCAAACATATTCTCAAGTTTTTGCACAAGGATAACAAAACGTTAATGAAGACCTAAGGTATTGGCAGGACACTTGATACCTTTGAATAATAGAAGCTATAGGTTTATCTTTCTGTCTTCTGTTTTTTCATTACTTTTTTCTTATTTTGGAAATGTTATTGTAAAATAATTTTAAAAATAAAGAAAAAAATTAATCATCAACTCATGTACCCAGCATTAACTGTTTAACATTTTGGAATATCTTTCCAATTTATTTCCTACACAAAAATATAGGTTACTTCTAAAGTAAAAAGAAAAAAAAAAAATCAAAGCAACAAATTTACTCCAACCAGTAGACTATAAATAAATCTTGCATATTTCCTAGTAACATTAAATAATCATCTAAACCATGACTGTAATGATTGCACAGTATTTCTTCCTACAGATATACCATATTTTATTTAACCACCTGGGGGCAGTTAGGTGGCTTCAGGTCTTCTTTTATCTGGTTTTATTTGCTTTTGGTAAATTATTCAAAAATGAACCTATCCTTGGTTCATACTCCTAATGATTTCCTTGAGATAAATTCCAAGATATAAAATTACTGGCTGGGGGTGCCTGGGTGGCTCAGTCGTTAAGTGTCTGCCTTCGGCTCAGGTCATGATCCCAGGGTCCTGGGATCGAGCCCCCGCATCAGGCTCCCTGCTCTGCTGGAAGCCTGCTTCTCCCTCTCCCACTCCCCCTTGTGTTTCTGCTCTCGCTGTGTCTCTCTCTCTGTCAAATAAATAAATAAAATCTTTAAAAAATAAAAAATAAAATTACTGGCTGTGCTCTCTTTGGCAGCACACATACCAACACTGGAAAGAAATTACTGGCTCAAAGGATATCAACATTTCTAAAGCTATTGATAGATATTACCAAATTTCTGGGCAGGAAGAGCAGAAATACTCATATCTGGTACTCATTTACCCCTCCACCACCAAGGTTTGAGAGTGTTCAGTCACTAAATCTTTGCCAACACTGGATATATTTTAATCATAATTTTGATTAAAAAAATATTATTTTAAAATTTCTCATTAATGAGGTTTAGACTTTCATATATCTACTTGCCAACAATGTTTCTGTTTTTGTCAAGTATACATGTTCTTTGTCCATTGTACAGGTTTGTTGGAGGTCTTGACATTTCAAGGACAAACCCAAATTCTATCTACCATGCTTGTGGCTTACACTTAGCTCATTTGTGGTTTGCCTCTTTTGTTTCTTAGGGGTGGGGAGCAGGTAGACAGAATGTTTTAATGTTTATATAATTGAATCTATAATGTTATCCTTTATGGTTTCTTACTTTGCTTTTACATTCAGAAAGGCCTTTCACCTACTTGAGAGCAGTTAAGCATTTACTTAGATATTCCTCTAGTTATTTTACAGTTTTTTAAACATGTAACTCTGTGATTCATAGAGAATTTATTTTAGTGTATGGTATGAATAATATATAACTTTTTTCCCCTCAAATAGATAACAAACAGTCCTAGGGCCCACTGGTCAAGATACTATTCTAAATTGTTATCCCTTTTAAAGTCTATTTCTCAGCTTTGTTTTTTGATTTTTTTTTTAATTTATTCATTTGAGAGAGACAGACAGAGAGAGAGAGAGCATGAGCAGAGGAGAGAGGCAGAGGCAGAGGAATAAGCAGACTCTGCTAAGCTGGGAGCCCAATATGGGGCTCGATCCCAGGACCCTGGGATCACGACCCAAGCCGAAGGCAGATGCTTAACCATCTGAGCCATCCAGGTGCCCCTCAGCTTTGTTTGTTGTTGGTGGTGGTGGTGTTCTTATTTATCCTTATCCCAGTCTGATACATTTTAATTATTTTAATTTCATAATATGCTTAGTGCAGTTTCCTCTTCATTATCCTTTTTTTAATCCAAGTTCTTGGTTATTCTCATTTTTTAATCCTTCCAGACTAACTTAGAGTAATTGAAAAGGAAATGTCAGATAACAATAACAAAACTTCTAGAGATTTTAACTGACCTTGTACTGAATGTAATTGAAAGGATGTTTGTAATTTTTAGACATCATGTCCAGAACCAAGGTTGTCTCTCCATTTGCTCAAGCCTTCTTTTATATTCCTCTGTAAAGTTTTGTAATATTCTTTAAGTCTTGCATCCCTCATTATATTTATTTCTGAGCATTTGATCATCTGTCCCTTTCTAACAATGAAGTAGGAACAATGGGGAGAAATCATAAAAAACTAGACTCAAAGAAGAACAAAAGAACTGGGAAACAGGAGGAGTTGGTTGGGGGAATATTATAGATACCTACTCCATTCAGACAAAAATGCAACATTTTTTTACCAGCAGAGATCCACACAGGCTGGAATCAAGCAAGTAATCCTTACATTCTTTCAGTTATGAACTTTAAACATCTACTAGCTACAAATCTGTAGACAGAAGATCCTGGGCCATATCCCAGGGTCCAGTGGAAAGTTTTGCTATATCAGAGCAAAGAAAGTTAATGGTGTTGACTTTGCTACCTGTTAAACAAAAGAGAAAGAAGCAAATAGCCGAAGGTAGGTCCTGGGCCACCTGTGATAATTCAGTCTGTGTAGTCTAGGGGAAGATAGAGGCATTTAAAAACCAATGACCCAAGTAGGTTTGTACCATGTATCCCTGTATTTCTATGTCCAACCCAACATGGCACCTTCCTTCTAAAAGAACATATTTCAACATGACAGAGTTTTGATATGCAGCGTGTGTAAACATTCATCAAAATGTAAAAACTTAATTTATAGTATTAAAATCAGAACTGTTTTAAAACTTGCAATCCTAGAAGTACTTTGAGTATTCAGCTTAGCATTTAATTAACATAAAGTTTTCTTTTCAGCTGCCTGCTGGACACTCCACTTGATGGTCCATACACTGTAGTTCTGAAAGAGCCCCATCAGCTGATGTCAGTTTGCTTCACGATCAAAGAAGCAGGTAAAACGACTCCAAATTTAAGATAAATAAAGTTGAGCCACTTCTCAACATCAAATTTTACATATAAGCACCTTAAATTCTTCTCATACAAGTTACCAAATTTTTTTTTAAATAACTACTTTACCTTTATATGTTTTACTCCACAGCTAACCACTCTGTTTGGCTGATATGGATCCCAGGAAATATCAAAAATCTGTTCAAAAAAAATCAAAAATTGCTATGTTGGTCATTTATGTGTTTTTGCCTTCTTTCAGTTATCAGTTCAACTGCCAAGGCTCCATCCTAACACTTAGGACACAATGTTACCTGCATAGACTGAACAACGTGGGATTTGGCTTGGTAATGGGTCAGGAGTTGCCAACATGTGTTTTTAGTGCCTCACATCTACTTACCTTAGGCCTGAATAAAGAAATAATAATTAACTGCAATCAACGAGATGAACTTGTGTCATGTTTTTAACTTGGTCCATTGCAATGACTTAGAATAATTTTTTGATCAAATTTCCTATACCTCTACACAATGATCATAATATACTTTTGAGATAGCTTTACAATAAAAACAAAAAGAATTAGAGTGTTTATGTAGGAAAATGTTTAATAGTCAACTGCAATTCAACGTGGCCAACACTTTCTCATAATCCTAGAAGTTAATATTCATAAACATAAGGCAGAGGCATTTATTTGGCCCCTAACTTAGCCCACCTAAAATAGGCCTTTAGCCTGTCATTTTAATCTGATCCAAAATACTACTTTATTTTCAGTTTTCCAAGGAACTGAAAACATATCCACTAATACTATTTATCATTCTTTAAGAAAAGCTACCAGTTTGCAGGCAGTTTTCAATTTGGGGAACAAGGAAGAGAAGACTCTGTCAACCTTAAGGGCCAGGTCAGCTGTGGTAATTGCTCAAAGTGCGTATCTCACCAGCCCAACTGAAAGATTCTGACCTCCTGGGTCAGAAGTTGGGTCCAGGCAGCTGCATTCTTAAGCAGACCCCAAGAGATTCCTATGCGGTCAGTCCATGGACCACATTCTGTGAAGCTCTAATAGAAAGAATAATTGTCAGGGCCGGAGTCTAAATCAGAGAAAGAGTTTAGGCTGCTAATTTCTCATCACATAGGAAGGAGAAATATGGACCCATCATCAGAGAGAAAAGAGAACCTATAACCTTCAGTTAGGTAGAAAGGAGCAATTATAGACCACAGAAAGAGCACTGAAGAAAGCACTTGGTCCAAGTGCCAAGTTCCAATGAGGCCCATTTTAGCTATGCAACCTCAGGCTAGTCTTAGCATCTCTAAAATAAATGACATCACCTCAGTTCTGTTATGAGGTCAATTAAGATAATGTATGTACAATCATTTTGCGGTTATAAAGCACTCATTACATAAATGAGTGCTATGGATTAAGCATTTTAGCCACTAAAATAATCTTGAAGATAATCATTTGCCCATAAGGAGCCAGTAATAACTCATATTGGCACCAGTAATAAAGAACAAAACTGTGTGATACAAATTATGGGCTCTGGGAAAACAGTGTTCTAAAAGGACAGTATTTCATTAAAACATTCTAGGCTCTTAAAATTGTAGAGGTCGCACTAGAGTAGTATACACTTTTCACAATCTACTTCTAAGTGGAAGGTGTAAAATACATGACAAAATAGTAAGAAATTCACATACGATCTAGTCTAATCCAACTAATTTTATATGATGGGATTATCACATAAGCAGAAACAGTAATATCCAAAATGTGAGCACCACAAATATTTTCAACCTGCTCATTAAGTACTGAGTTAATACCAATTAATAACCAAGAAGTTAATAACCTGGGAGTAGAGCTCAAGCGTCACTACACTGTAAAATCTCCCTAGGGAATTCTTACGTGTGGCCAGGAGTATGAACCATTGGGACCAGAAGGGTGCCGGGCCTCTTAATAGGTCATTCCTGGACTTTCTGAGAACTTAATCCTTGAGTATAATTTGCCCGAATGTGCAGCAACAACTATGGGGTCACCTTAAAACCATGATTCTCCATCGGTGAATGAAAAAAAAAAAAATTTAGAGTTCACACTAAGGAAGAGACAGTGAATTTAGTATCTAATTTGGGCCTCATTCTGCATGGACACTTATATTGAGGAGAAATACAAAACTAGCAATCAATGTAAGACAGTCATGCAAATTCACTTTTTTTTTTTGAAATTAGAAAATCAAGACAATAAAATGGTCAAATTATTTTAATTATGCAAGACAATGGAGAAATAGATTTCTGACCTGCTTCATATCCTATCTTGCCTGCTCTGACTATATGGAATTATTTTTGATCACACTAAATTCAATATGATGATAAGCAGGCCACAGTTTACATTCAAGATTCTCAAAATAAGAAAGAATCCCAAAGTTGTCCTTACATTCATTTGAAGTTAAAATGTATACACTCTGGGGTATCTGGGAGGCTCAGTTGGTTAAGCTGTTAAGCGTCTGCTTTCAGTTCAGGTCACAATCCCAGAGTTCCTGGGATCCAGCCCCAGGTTGGGCTCCCTCCCTGCTCAGCAGGGAATCTGCTTCTCCCTCTGCCCCTCCCCCACTTGTGCGCCCGTGTTCTCTGTCTGAAATAAATAAATCCTTAAAGTAAAATAAAATGTATACACTTGAAACACATTTTGTGAATATTTTCTAACTACTTCCATTTCTAAACGAATACATCTAAACTTTACATATATTTTCAAATTCAATTCTATTTTGATTTTATGAAGATGCTAAATGCCAGTGTCAAAAATTTGTTTGCCTATGAGAAGTAGTAACAATTTAAAGAAAGCATCCGATCATCAGAAGAGATCATGCTGACACAGTCATTAATCATGAATTAATTTTTTTTAAAGTCAGTTTTTAGGTTGAATACGTAGGAAAAATCTTTACATGGAAAATTTACTTTTAAAAATCGGACAACTCTGGGAAGCTACTTCACAATTCCCTCACACTTATGAAAACCCCATGGTTCAATCCAACAAGCTCTTCTTACCCGGTCGGAGTGGCCGGTGGCGGAAGCCAGAAGTTTTCCCTTCCTCCAGTCCCAAATGCAGACTGTGTTTTTGGCATCCAATCCCACAGAGGCCAAATGCTAAGAATAAGAACAATAATTTAACAGCTGAAACTGATGGGCACATTTCTTATTATCCATCACTTCTTTCAACAAATGGTCACTGATGACCTACTCTGGGCCAGGCATTGAACATATGCAAAAAAAAAAAAAAAATGATTTCTCAAAATCCATCTTAAGTCCACAACTAAAGATATCACAGATGACTTCTATTAGCACAAACTGAAATTTCAAAAACCTAAAAGCTACAACTCATTTGTCACAAAGCCTCTGATTTAACAAGTTGATTTCAGAGGAACACAACTTGAAGGCAAGGTTCAAATGTTTTTATTTTTTAAAGATTTTATTTATTTATTTGACAGAGAGATAGAGAGCACAAATAGGCAGAGTGGCAGGCAGAGGGAGAGGGAGAAGCAGGCTCTCTACTGAGCAGGGAGCCGGACATAGGGCTCAATTCCAGGACCCCGGGATCATGACCTGAGGCGAAGGCAGCTGCTTAACCGACTGAGCCACCCAGGTGCCCCTAAATTTTTTATTTTTTCAAATTTTCTTTATTTTTAAATTTAAAATATTAATGTGAGAGTAGAGACAGTCTAGGATTCTATAGCCCAAAAGTCTTGCCAAACTGCTGAAATTAAAGGGTTTGACAAACACATGGGGAAGAAAACCCATAATGAACATTACGTTCATTTTTAATTTTCATAGCTCCACAAACATTTCAGGTGACATGTTGGTAAACGCAATCTGGTACTTCATCTCCCAACCTAAATTCTTTGGGTTTATATCAGAACTTGTTCTCAAAGGAAAAGAAAATTTAACACATTTAAGTATACACAAAATCAAAAGTATCAAAACATGTATTAGAAATACCAACATCAGAGGGAGGTTCTAGCAGGATGTCCCCGCCTATGGAAACAGCACTGTATAATGGACAGAGGTCTGGACTGGGTGTGAGTCGATTTGGCTTCTCTTTTGACTTGTGAGGAGCCAGACCTAAGACCTTGCAAAATTAACCTCATTAAATTATGTTTTCTCATTTGTAAAATGAATGCAAAGTATTTGTTAGGTCTACCTTGTAGAATTATCATATGGATTGGTAAAATAATGTAAGTCAAACGGTTTTGAAAATACAGCATCACCCAAGTAATAAGAGTATCTGAGCTTACGTATTTCACTGTTTGAGTGTGTATGTGTGTGTGCATACATGTGGAATGACAGTCACATATAGCTAAATGCAAATGTGTTGTTATGCAGGGATTATTCAGTTTTCTTCAGTAAATATGGCTTCCATCAGTAATGTTTAGTATAATACACAGTTGGAACTTTAAAAATGTGCCCTTAAGAAAGGGGGTCTTTGTGGGTTTCTTTCTTTGCTGAAAGTTTTAATAGAGCATCCCAGGAAATTATAATACGTGGTTGCATTTTTGTCCATATGAGAAAAATTTGAAGTGTGTGCATTCCATTTAGCTTATTTTTTTTTTGTAATAAACACGGGCACTAAAGTAAAACCCACATTTCTTGATTGAAAAAAAGCCAAAAGTAATCTATTTTATTCATTTGTAGTGACAGGCCCCATCGCTACCTAAAAAGCATTTCTATTGCCTTTTGTTGTTTAAGAGGTGATGGGCCATTTGTCATTTTCTAAATATCACTCGATTCCAGTGAACTCTGTCCAGGGACTAGGGAAGACCTGAAGCAATAGGCATCAACAAGCCAGGAAATCCTTCACCGCAAGCAAATAGGTTATTTTTCTCAGCCGACAGTTAAGTACCATGCGGTCCACTGCTACCCTCACCCTTCAAAATGGAACCTAAAAGAGAACGGCTAAGATTTTGACACAAATTAACAAAGAACTCAACGTTAAAGCTGGATTTCCTTCTGCTGCATTACATTTCTCTTGCAATGCTTCCGAACAAATTCTGGTAACGGTTGCTAGAAAACCAAAATCAGAGAATGTGCATATAAGTACCCATCTAAGCATATGTATACACTTGTACTTATGTATGCATTCTGACATTCATTGAATTTAGTCAGGAAGTCAGTATCTGAAAATCTCAACAAATGGGACTACCCAGCTATTTCTCTTTACATGTGGAATCACAGTGGAATGGATGCACTACCCTAACCTGGATGAGATTACAGAGTAATAAAATAAAAAACTATGTATGCCAGGGGTCTACGTATGTAGTGAATCTAGTTCTAGAAAGAAAAATTAAAGAGTTAATGATCATTACCCTGGCAAAACAGCAGGAAACACTAAGTAAATGTAAATTGTTAAAAAAGTGATGCAAACCAGCTCAAGTCCTATAATCCACTCAACCTGCCCCAAACTCTCAGGCTGGTCAAGCCTCTCTGAATAATAATTTCACAGGTCTTTCCGCAGCATGCCCCTACAGAATTAACTCTGAAATTTGCCAAAAACTGGATTGAAAAAATTAATTGGCAGAAATACGAGGAAGGGTGGCCTAGGATCGCAGAAAAGGCTAGGGAAAAGGGACAGCCTTAGTGAGGAGGTGAAGGTAGTAAAAGTCAGGAATCCTCCCTCTATGTGTGGGCTACCTTTTCTGTAACATAGTTTGAAAACTGACATGTAATTGACATCTGTAACATTAACAAATCCTTTCTGCCAAAAGTTACTGGAAGTCAAAGGCAAGAAGGAAAGTTTGTTGGTGGTCCTGGGAAGGCTTCAGGAAAGTGTGTCCTTTGAAGACCTTTGAAGTGTCTTGGAAGAATGAATCACTTTAAGGGGCAAAGAAGGTAAGTAGGGCACTTTAGGTGGAGAAACAGTATGAGGGAGGGGCTGGAGGAGCAAAAGTGTAATGTCTGGTAGAGGAATCTCACCAATGTGCCCAATTAGACTGCAAGGAGATTGTGAAGACAAGGCTAGAAAAGTTGGGTAAGCCTAGACTACCCAGCCACAAAGTGTGGACTTCATTCACTGAGTTCTCCAACCTTTTAGTGTTTTTAAAATAATGTTCTTACTAACCTATGACCCAGCAATTGCACTACTGGGTATTTACCACAAAGATACAAATGTAGTGATCTGAAGGGGCACCTGCACCCCAGTGTTTATAGCAACAATGTCCACAATAGCCAAACTATGGAAAGAGCCCAGATGCCCATTTCCTGCTGCTTCTCCCTCTCCCACTCCCCCTGCTTGTGTTCCCTCTCGCGGTGTCTCTGTCAAATAAATAAAATCTTAAAAAAAAAAAAAGATGTGGTATATACACACACACACGCACACACACAAATGGAATATTACTCAGCCATCAAAAAAAATGAAATCTTGCCGTTTGCAATGACGTGGATGGAACTAGAGAGTATTATGCTAAGCAAAATAAATCAATCAGAGACAATTATCATATGATCACACTGATACGTGGAATTTAAGAAACAAGGCAGAGGATCATAAGGGAAGAGAAGAAAAAAATGAAACAAGACAAAACCAGAGAGGGAGACAAACAATAAGAGACTCTTAACAATAGGAAACAAACTGAGGGTTGCTGGAGTGGACAGGGGGTGGGGGGATGGGGTGGTTGGGTGATGGACACTGGGGAGGATGTGTGTTGTGGTGAGCGTTGGGTGTTGTGTAAGACTCATGTATCACAGACCTGTACCCCTGAAACAAATAATACATTATATGTTAATTTTTAAAAAAAGGATAAAATCCGTAATTTAAAAAAATAATAAAATAATGCTTTTACAATTTTTTCAGTTGGTGAAATGTTATTAGTAAGCAACTAATGGTGTGGAGGCCAGTTAGAGGTTATTTAAACTGTCTGGCAGGGCATGGATTTGGAACTTAAAGGATGGTGGCAGAGAATGGGAAGGTGACAATGCACGGAGAATGACTATAAAGATAGCCACGACAGGCCGACTCAGTGGCTGCTTGAATTGCAGGGAGTGGGTAGGGAGAAGCAGGAGTTAGAAGAGACGTCAAGGTAAAGAGTCAAAAAGAATCTTCTCTGTGAATTATTAGGAGGTGGCGTTATCCTCTAAAAGCAAAGGGAACCAAGGAGATGCTCAGGGCCTGAAGTCTATGAAAAAGGTTGGGTCCAACTCTGATTCCAAATTTAGGAAGCTAAAATGGAAGACCAAGTGGAATTGCTGAGTCACGATGGATCCGATTAACCTGAGTCCATGACTTACTTCTGGAGGTTTTTCAACCGATGGGGAGACTGAGGGAAACAAAACTGGGGCCCACCCAGGGCCGGGTGTCAGCACGACAGCTGGAAAAGGATCTGACAGGAGAGGATCCTAAGAGGCGGACAAGGGGAGGCAGCAAGAGTTAGTAGCCTTCTGAGCCTATAAGCTATGTGCACTGTAATTCCAGGTGACTTGTGAGAAGTCATTAAAGAAAACAAATGGAAAAAGATACACACCTGTCCATCTGAATCGAAAGCCAGGCAGGCGACTCCATGTGTATGGACATCTTTAAGAATAGACACAGTCTGGACGTTATAGGAATCCCATATACATATATATGGCTCCTTCCCAACTTGGCCAGTTGCAACGAGAGTTTTATCTGGGTGTAAGGCAAGGCTGAAAAAGGAAAAAAAAAAAAACACCTCTTTTCATATCCTCCTGAACAAAGTTAAGAAAACCCTGATTTTCTTTTATCCACATTTGTTTCTCAATCATCTAACAGGAGAATCTCAAGAGGAAGAGTCTAAACTGTCCTCAAACTGGTAAATTACCTGACTAGTCTAATGGAAATGTTGAATGGCAAAGAGAGGCTTAGCACAGTTTAACAATAGTTTCATCTTATCTTACCCATTTGGTTACCTTGAAAATCAGATACTATAATGATTATAATTTTATGATTAGAAAACCTATACGGTTCTATAATTGCTTTATGTCAAGATATTTACTTACCGGCTTTGAAAATATTACTCAGCTTTTTCAAGTTAGCTTTTGACTTTAATTTGAAAAAAAAAAAGCTGTTGCTAGGAGAAAGTGTGCTTCTCAGAATTAATTAAACCTGCTTGCACAAGCTCTGGATGCCATCCTCATTAGGATTTCAAAGCACGGAGGGGTCTCAGAGTCAAGTGCTGTTTCGGTGTCCGTTGCCATAGATTTTGTATTTTAAATGAAAATTTCTATTTTACATAAATCACTGTAACACCAAGAGAACCACAAATTACCAGGCTTGTGGTTTGTGTAACATTTTTCCTCTGTAGTCCAATCAAAATAAAACTTTGTCAAATACCACCTAGAATTTCAGGGAGTCTGGAGCAGTGAAGAGGAAGAAATATTATTATTCCTAGATGAGCAAATACTCTAATGTTTTAAAATCATTGTGTAAAGAAGTTGTGCCTTTCTAAAAATAGGTGTTGAGAATTTTTTTTAAAAAGCACATTACCTACATGAAAAACTAGCAGATGACTACACAATAAAAGTAGAATTTTTTTTTATTTCAACATTTACACAACAGAATTTTTTTTCCTCTTCAACTCTCAGCATAATTTTAATACAAATATATGCTCTATAAGCAGACTTGGATTTGCACGCTGCTGCCCCTTACTACCTCTGGTTCTTTGGGCATGTTCATCTCTTTGCCTCAGGTTCCTCATCTATAAAATGGAGTTATGCCATAAAAGTAGACAATATACAGAACACAGAGCATTCAGCACAGCACCGGGCTCAGAGTAAGCACTCAAAGCAAGTTTCATTATCATCATTTGTATAACTGGCATTTATATACAACCAACATATGCACATCTCTGTGGATACAGTGTGTCTTCAAACACAGATTACTTCATGCCCCTCTCTGGTCTCCACGTGTGCTTCCCCCAAGTTCTGCAGCAACCAAGCTCCCTAGGCTGTTCCTGCGAGCTCGTCCTCGTCCCGCTGAGCTCCCTTCCTGGGCCTCCCACCAAACTTAGTGTGGTCTTTTACACAGAACCCTTGAGTACCATCCCCTTTCCTCACTGAGGACCCTCCCAGGCCCTTGTACCCTCGTGCCGGAGTGCAGCTAGTCTTCCTGGGTGTTCCCAACAGCCCCACTGCACACGTCCTCATTCACGGTATTGCTCCCCACGCTGGAGGTCTGCTCCACCTGCACTCTCCTGCCCAGGCTGGTGCTTCGTCGGGTTTTTGTTTTCTTCTTTTTAAACAAAGAGGGTGCAGGTGGAGCCCGCAGGGTGCACTCTGTAGCTGGAGGGGAGGAAGGGGTGAGTGTGGGGTCAGATGCAGGGGCAGGGAGCGGATGGGCTGGGAGAGACTGAGCGTCAGGTGCGGCTCAGGGACCCGCCAATCAGGCCCCAGGGGCTGCTGCCACAACACCTCTTGTCAGAAGCAGCGTCATCTAAGGGGATCTCTGAGAGTTCTGCGGGGGCGGTGGAAGAGTACGCGGATGAGGAAAACCTGGGTGCCCCAGGTGCCAGAGGCCCCTCACGCGGGACTCCTCTGTAAGAAGTTTGACTCATCTCACCTGCCAAGCAAACCCCAATCCTCCGTGATGTCTTGTGTCCCTTCCCCCTGCACTGAGTCATAGCGTGGGGCACTTCGTCCCAGAGGTCAGGCCAGGCGTTGGGGCGGGCTCTGGCTCAGAGGCTATGCCGGGGCGCCTGAGGCCAGGACCGGGGAGTGAAATGCACACAGCCCCAGCCGCAAGTCTACGAGCTTGTAGGAGGAAGAAGGACTCTGACAGTGCCTGTCTTGTGCAGCGGCCCCTGGGGCCCAATCCCATACCTGCAAAGGTCCAAGGCCGCAGCAACCGGAATGCAAAGTGATTGCCCAACCTCGGGGCCAGCTGTTTCTCCTAGCAACAGCGAGTTGTCTAGAATTGTCCCAGGAGATCCCTGCTGCCGGTTCCTCAAGCCTCTCCGCCGAAGAACAACCTCAGAGCTTTGCTCTTCCTCTGACACAGCCCAACTGCCAGCGCCCCGGGACGGGTCAGCTGGCCTCTTCACCCCAGCCCCCTCCACCAGCAAATGATGCCCACGAGCCTGGGCGGCGCCTGGGCGGGGTGGGGGCAGTGCGAGGTTTCCCAGGAAGGCAAACAAGGGGCAGGTGCGCTCCGTGGCTTCTGATATGTGGGGGAGTGAGTGCAGGGCCAGATGCAGGGGCAGGGAGGGGATGGCTGGGAGGCACTATGTGTCAGAGGTGTTTCACAGTGCGGGACCGGCCCCAGGTGCTGCCTCAGCCACCACTCTCCGCAGAGGGAGCCCCGTCCCACGGATCTCGGGAGTTCCAAGGGCCGGCGTCGGAGTCCTGGGATAAGAAACACCTGGGAGCTCTGGAATAAGAAACGCCTGCGTGCCCAGGATCTGAGTCGCCATCTAACAAGTGCTTGCTAGAAAATATATCCTCGGGAATCTTTATACGGAGTACCAGAAAAAGATAACACATATAAAAGGTGCAAAGGGCATCCATGTACAAAGACAATACTCAAATTTAGTCTTGCAGAGAGTAGCAGAAAATGAAATGGGTCAGGTGGGCCAGGGAGGCCTTGTAAGCCCTTTTAAGCAGGCCAGGAAGGTAAGGCACCACTGCCAATTATTAGAGGACATGGCATGAGCAGTTGCATATTTTAGTAAGGTAACTCCAGCAGCAGCGAGGCAGTGGGAAGGGCAGATGGGGGAGAAGTGTTAGGAGAAGAGGCAAGGAGGCCAATAAGGGAACACGTGATAGTGAAGTAAGGAGGGGTAGGGCAGATGGAAAAAAGGACTCAAGAGATACTTAAGGGAAAGAGAGAAAAAGGTTTTGGATGCTGAAGGCTAAGGAAAAGCCTGTGTTCTACACAGGAACATGTCAAAGTTGCCTGAAGTTATTTGCCTGAGCAACTTTTAAACTCACAGAACTTGCAGCATTCGAGTTTAAAGCCTATGTGGCCTGATCCTGGGAAAAGATGGCCTAACCCAATTTTTAGTGAGGAAACCAAGGAGATTCCTCAGGTTAGTACCACGCCTGGAGTCCTAAGGTCTATCAAGAAGAGGATCTGACTGGACAGTATGATCCATGAGGGAGGGCGCTGTTTCCATCACTCTACGCACAGTTCCGGGAACATCATATGGTAGAGTAAGCAATAAAGTGCTTGCTGAAGAGTGAGCAAACGATGCCAACAATCATGGCTGCCATATTGCCTCTCCACACTGACGTGGGCAATAGGTTCTACACAGGAAATGGAAAATAAAGAATGAGTGTTTTCCTCCTAGATGGTCAGAGACACTATCAAGAGACATAAATGAAACTTTTGCTGGATCACAGCTTCCGTTTAAAAATGCTTGGATAGGGGCACCTGGGTGGCTCAGTCTGCTTTTGGCTCAGGTTGTGATCCTGGGGTCCTGGGATGGAGCCCCACATTGGGCTCCCTGCTCAGGGGGGAGTCTGCTTCTCCCTCTTCCTCTGCCCCTCACCTCAATTCTCTTTCTCTCTCAAATAAATAAATAAATAGATAAAATCTTTAAAAAAAATATTTGAGAGGGGCGCCTGGGTGGCTCAGTCATTAGGTGTCTGCCTTTGGCTCAGGTCATGATCCCGGTCCTGGGATCGAGCCCCACATCAGGCTCCCTGCTCAGCAGGAAGCCTGCTTCTCCCTCTTCCACTCCCCCTGCTTGTGTTCCCTCTCTCGCTGTCTCTCTCTCTGTCAAATAAATAAAAATTAAAAAAAAAATGTTTGAGATATTTGGTAGACTCCTGGGGTCCTGAAGTACCCGGAATTTTAAAAAATTCACTCTTCCAGGCAGTTGTTCTTACCATAATTTGAGGATTCCCAAACTTTCTTGCTTCCTTGAATGGGGTGGGGGGATGACATAGACGGCTTTCAAGAAATCTTAAAAGAGGGGGTGCCTGGGTAGCTCAGTCATTAAGCGTCTGCCTTCGGCTCGGGTCATGATCCTGGGATCGAGCCCTGCGTCGGGCTCCCTGCTCAGCGGGAAGCCTGCTTCTCCCTCTCCCACTCCCCCTGCTTGTGTTCCCCTCTTGCTATGTATCTCTCTGTCAAATAAAGAAAATCTTTAAAAAAAAAAAAAAAGGCCTTCAAAATAACTTACCAGTCTAAATTACTCAATTAGTGGTATGACCCATAAACATCCCATTATGGATTTCAAGTATTTTTTTTTTAAAGATTTTGTTTATTTATTTATTTGACAGAGAGAGAAACAGCATGAGAGGGGATAGGGTCAGAGGGAGAAGCAGGCTCCCCGCTGAGCCGGGAGCCCGATGCGGGACTCGATCCCAGGACTCCGGGATCATGACCTGAGCCAAAGGCAGTCGCTTAACCACCTGAGCCACCCAGGCACCCGGATTTCAAGTATTTTTACTCTGGTTATTCTTTTCCTTCATATCAAGGCCCATAAATTTATCACATTCATTACAAAGTTCACATTGGAAATTTTTGTTTTTTAATTTTTTGTCAGAAGTCCTTTTATGCTGTTCTTTACATCATCTATTCCCAGCGCATGATACCCACTGATCCAGGTTCCAACTTTGCCGTTTGAATATATTATCAGTTATCTTTTTTCTCCTTTTGTTAAGCCAAGACTCTCTGACCTCACCTCTCTGGCTTGCATGCAAATTGCTGAAAATGACTCATAATGTTCCTATTTATCCATGTCCATGTCAAGAATAGAGAGAACAACCTTTATTCATTTTGCCATTTGTTACCTTCTCATCGGCTCCTCAGAAATGTCACTTCTTCCCCCTGATGATGGTATCTGTGTATCTTTTAGAGCACAGTCAAGTGGCACCTTACTTTTATTTTAAATTTGTCATATCATTTCAACAGCACTCTTTAAACCTCATCAGAGACCAGAAGGAAAACCAACAAACTTTAATCTCTGGATTTGTAAGAGCATTATATATATATAATGTGTCCGTAATGGGACAGTTGCCGAAGCACTTCTATAAGAAGCAGGTTGGAAGCTACCATCAGCTTCCCTTCTTCCCACGCCTCTGCATTTAGGAACTCCAGAATTTCCAGAAAAGTCATTTTAAGCAAGATCTGCTTTTGTCTAATCCCAAAACATCTTTGGAATTTTAGTTCAGAAGCACTCAAATGACAGTTGTGTATATATGTATGTATTTTCCTCACATAAAACCAAATCCACCCCCTGCTGCATGCTGCAAAACTGTTCTTCGCTCCTTCCACAGAGGTGCCCTGAGCCTAAAAAGCTAACCTACAGTAATGCCTTTAGATGAGCCAACAGATTAAAGGAAGTTAGGTCCCCTTATCCAATTAAGGGGCTGTCATGGAAAGAATTATCCCTCCTGAATTCCTTCTGATAAGATTTCATCTATGAAATGGCCAACTATTACGTACTTCCCAGGGAGAAAATGACAGAAGTGGAAAGCACCACCATTACACAATGTATCTGTTCTACTCTGGGTTTCCCATCATCTTCTTCACCATATCACAGTGTTGTTAAGTCTTTCTGAGACTGGAAGTGTTGATACTACTTACTTATATTGGAAGTCTATCTGCTATTTGGGAGTCCATAAATCAATCTCTTCTATATTCTTCTACGAAAACTTGCCCTTTGCAAATCTTGCAAATCATTATAGTTATAAAAGCAATGCCACAATATTAAAACTTTAAAAATTGACTCCCTTTCTCCGAAGGTCTTGATACAATCGAGGTCTCAGTCCACACCTATACGAAAAGGGTTGGTGTCATTCTATTTTTCCTTTGGTATTCAGTTTATTGCATTGATAGTATTATACACGCAGCAACAAAAAGGGGATCGAGCTTTTAAAGAACTGCTTTTCTCTGTGTATATAAAAATCTGGTTCCCTTGGGAAACCCCATCTTCTGTTACCATAGCAATAGAAAGCACTGCAGAGAAGGACTTTCATCACCCTATCTGGGAGAAGGAATTGATGTTTCTCCAGCATGCCAGGAGGGCAAAAGCATGTCTTTCTGATGTCAAATGAAATCAGGATGATTTCCAATTATGTTGTGTGAGGAGATGAGAATTAATAGGGTTGTGGAAAGAGGGAAGCTTGCTTATAAAGGTTAAACAGAAAACACTAATCAACACTAATCATTCTTGATTCCTGAAGGCAAAAAATTATATTTGAGTACCTGTTCCAAGTGCAGCATTTAAAAAATGCTCATGATTCTGACTTTACTTTTTTTTTCCCCAAGATTTCATTTTTAAGTATTCTCTATACCCAATGTGTGGGGCTTGAACCCACGAACCCAAATCAAGAGTTGCACACTGTATCGACTGAGCCAGCCAGGAGGCCCTGACTTTACTTTTTTTTAAGATTCATGTATGTATTTGAGGGGCGAGGGGCGAGGGGCAGAGGGAGAGAGAGAATCCTCAAGCAGACTCCCTGCCAAGCACAGAGCCCGACACGGGACCCCAAGATCACGACCTGAAAAATCAAGAGTCCGATGCCCAACCAACTGAGCCACCCAGCACCCCCTCCCCCGATTTTACTTTTTAAAGCCTCATGTCATTTTATGCCCAGGCTACTTCAGTGATTCTCTCAGTAATAAATTAATGGTATTATCTCTTTTTAAAGTCGTCTCACCAGGAAAGCATGAAAGCTTTCTCCCTGCCTACCCTGCAGATAACACTAACAGAAATTTCCCAATGTTGGAGGCATAAGTGCATCTGAGTGATTGGGCTGAACTATCTGAGAGCAGTGGGGAGGCAGCTGCTTTCTGGGCTGGAGAGGGAGTGGCCGGCCTCCGTGGATGTGCACCAGAGGAAGAAAAGGCAAAGGAAGGCTTTATTGGAACACAGCAGCCTGGAGGTAGTGCGGCCACAGATGGAGGTGGCTGTGCTCTAGTCTTTGTCCCCCAGGATGCCCTTAGCACTAGAGTGCCATCACTGGGACCGTGATCTCATCTCATACCACAGAGGGGGAGGGCCCTGCCTTCCAGGTGGGCCTGGGCAGGAGGAATGGAAGGGATGGCAACGTGGACAGACCACCAGTGGTACACTGCCATGTTCTTGACCTGTGTGAGCTCAACCTGTATGGTTGAGCATGAATGTCCCTCAGATTGGGCTTCTCAACAACCTGGATGAATGATACATTTAATGGGAATTAATGCGATTTAGAAAAGTGAAGAAATGTAATACATCTTGCATGCTTAGTACCACCATACTTGTATTGGTATGGAAATATATTTTAGTAATTCTTTAATACCACATCAAAGAGTGGTTAAGAGCATAGTGGTTTTGCTTCCTGGGATCAAAGCATGCAGTGGCATGCGGAAGCCGGCTCAGACTGACCAGCAAGAGCTGTTAAATCTTAGCAATTTTGAGATCAATTGTTAAACACAACCACTGTCAAATATTAAATTATATAAACTTACAACTAAAAAATATATATATTAAAACTCATTACTTCCTAATGATTTTACTACATTTGACTATTATCTTGAGGTTATTTACCATTCTCCTCTTTCTGTGGTAGAAATAGTATAGAATGATGTGCTACTGCACATCTCTTTTCAACTCTGTTTTCAATACTGTCACATTAGTGGTTTGAAATCAGCCATTGTAGGAGTGTTTCTGTCATGGAAATCAACAAATACCACAAATAAAGCCTTGATTTATTGTTTTGTTGGTTGTCTACACTTAAGACATAGAAAGATAAAATGTTAATAATGCAGAATAAACTTAAAAAGATGTCATGTCTGTAGCTGTTAAATTGTGAATAACACAAAAAATTGAGAAAATATTCTTCCAATATTCAAAAAATATCCAGTTCAGCAGAGAAGTTGCTCACATCATTGGCAAATGATTAAAGTTCTGATATATGTCTTTGATGTTTCACTTTTGTCTTAGTAATATAATCGAAAATACCAACATTCATGTCAGAACTACATTCATTTGTCAGTGATGTGAGGGACTTCTTTTCTGAACCAGAGAGTAATCAAGCATTCATTCTTCGTCTGATTTTGTCAGATCATAGTTGAACTGCAACCAAAGTTTGGCCACAGATACATGAGTTCAACAAAAATCAATGAAAGCATTCTATGAGAATCGATTGGCTGTATGGAATTTACAATAGAGCATTATGCTTTTTTATTATTTGTAAATCGTGTGCCACCCATCATTTACACCAGGAAAATTTATGACAAACCTTTGAGGGTATATGCATACATTTTTTCTCTTGAAGACCTGGTTATTAAACAGTCATTAGTACATCATTGAAGCATATCTCCTCTACTTACTGGCACAAAATAGTTTCTCACAAATCATTTTCAGCTAATTACTCAACTTCTATGTGCCCCAGTTTCTCTTCCATAAAATAAGAATAATAATAGTACCTACCTGCAAGAAGGTAGGTATAATTGTGAGGGTTTAATAAATTCTAAGTGACAGTGACTAAAACAGTAGTGCTTAAAACCTAGTGAGCATTTTATAGGTCTTGTTATTATTAATTAACTGCCACATGATAGAATCTGCTCAAAACAAACATATATGAAACCCGTCCTTCGCCCTTGAGTATTGACATTCTAGGCCAAGGAAACTCATCTCCATAGAGTTATTGCAAACTAACCTTCAAAATTTAAAAATAAGACTACCCTCTGAGAATTAAACTGTTAAGAACCACATGAAATGGACAAGATTGGTTATCTAAGGAAGTTATCCTGAGGAGGAAATATCCTAGGTAAGAACAGGCTTTGGAAATCTAATCCAGTCATGACTAACAGTGAGAGAATATGGACTCAACTACTGAAATCAATAAATCTGAGTAAAGATGTTAATAGAAGGGAAAGTTCTGTGTAAAGCCTTTACAGAAAAGTGTCAGATTTAAGACAGTATAGTACTGGTATAAGGATAGACATATAGATTGATGGAACAGAATTGAGTCTAGAAATAGACCCACACTTCTATGGTCAATTGATTTCCAACAAAGGTGTTAAGGTAACGCAAAGGGGGAAGGATAGTTTTTTCAACAAATAGTGCTGGAACAATTAGACATCCATACGGAAAAAAAACATTTACCTCTCATCATCCACAAAAATCATCTCAAATGACCAGAGATCTCAGTGTAAGAGCTAAAAGTATACAACTGATAGGGAAAAAAACACATAACCAAACCTTTGTGACCTTTGAAAGGCAATGTTTCTTAGAGAAGAAACAAAAAACATGAGCTATAAAAGAAAAAAGATAACTTCAAAATTAAAACTTCTGCTCTTGGGGGGCGCCTGGGTGGCTCAGTCGTTGAGCGTCTGCCTTCGGCTCAGGTCATGATCCCAGGGTCCTGGGATCGAGCCCCGCATCGGGCTCTCTGCTCCGCAGGAAGCCTGCTTCTCCCTCTCCCATTCCCCCTGCTTGTATTCCCTCTCTCGCTGTGTCTCTCTCTGTCAAATAGATCAATAAAATCTTTAAAAAAAAAAAACTTCTGCTCTTGGAAAGACACCATTAGGAAAAGGAAAAGGCAAGCCATGGACTGGTAAAGAAAATTCACAAAGGACTTTTGCCCTCAATACATAAAGAATGCTTACAATTCAATATAGTAAGAGGACAACCAAATTTAAGATATGGCCAAAAGACTTGAACATTGTCAAAGACAACTATAATTAAAAAGACTGACATTCCAGGTATTGCATAGGATGTAGAGCAATTGGAATGTACATACCTTGCTGATGGGAATGTAAAATGATAAATCACTTTGGAAAGTATTTGGCAGTTTCTTATAAAGTTAAACATATACTTACTATATGATCTAGCAATTCCATTCCTAGTTATTTACCCAAGAGAAAAGATATGTCTAAACAAAGACTTATATACAAATGTTCACAGCAGCTTTATTTATAATAACAAAAAACTGAAAATAATGCAAATGGCCATCAATGGGTGCATGGATAAAGAAATTATTATATATTCATACAATGGAATTGTTCTCAGGAATAAAAAGGAATGAACTACTGACACACACATCAACATGGATGACTCAAAAACATTATATTGAATGAAAGAATCCTAGAGTATTCAGTGGAATATTCACGTCAATATCTTCACCATACAAAGGTGGGAGCCAAGAGATACTATCCAAAGTTGATGACTCCAAAAATAAAGGCATAAAAATATAACTTAAAGTTACAAAGGTAAATGATAAGGGAATTAAAAATAATGAAATAACCCTTCGGGAAGAGAAGGAAAGGAAAGCAAGAACGGTATATGTAAACTACATCCTCAAGTATCTTGGAAGGAAGTCAATCATGGGTTGGATTCTAAAACGGATTAATCACAAAATAGCAATTAATCATACTGGTCTGAGATATGGAGGTAACCACCAGGAACAAAACAAAAACAAAAACAAAACAGTCCTAAGACTCAAAAGTGTTCCTTTGGAAAGTAGATTGGGAATGGGGAAGGGTGGGGCAGGGACAGTTTTTAGTTATATAAAGCCTTTAGTAATCTTTGATTTGTGTATCTACCTTGCTTTGATATAAATATAAAAACTAAAGCAAATAAAAACAAAAAACCAGTTACAGAGAAATAAAAACTGACTCACTTATGTAAGAAAGAATGTATCTGGTGGTTTAGAAAGTCTTCCACAGGCAGGAAGTAGGAAGGGATATCTGATGACTATATCAGATTTATCAACCCCCAGATGTTCTCATCAAGTACAATTGTTACTGATAAAATGAATTTGATCAGCATGGCTTGTCTTACAATTCATTCTTTGAAAAAGGAGAAATACTGCCTTAAGGCTGTAACACAACAATTTGGTAATGAGAAGGTTCACTAATGAAAGGGGTCTACATGAAACCCAGCTTTCTGGAGCTATTCATCTTGTTTTCTTCTCTTCAAGCAAGGAGCATGACTCAAGCACTGAGGGCTGTATTTGGCAGAAGTCCTGTTAATTTCGGATAATTAAATATGCCAGTCATGTGTTTCAGTAAGGTCTGATTAAATACTTTAGAGAAGTCATTAGTGAATCCATCTGGTCTAGTGGCTTTGCCAGATGGCAAAATGTTACTACCTCTATCTGTTCTGCTCTTGGAATATTCTACTTCTATTGTAAAACAGCATGCAGTTATTTTCAGGGTAAGCCTTATTTGCTGTTTACATTCTCAAGGGATCTGGAAGGTGGAAGGCAAGCCTCACAACTGTGTTAACACCATGCCAGCTGAGCCACAAGATTTCAAGGCTGTATTAAATGGCCTCTTGTTCCACTGCTGATTATAAATGATTTCATCATTTCCGTTTCCTCAAAATGTTCTACGTCAAACCTTTCAGATGGTGCTCCATTTGTGACTGGAGAGTCAGAACCACAGGGAGAGGTAACCAGCTGTATTTCACACCTATGAGATTATAATACTCCAGGATGAGGAGAACCCTGGAAGTACTTCCTCCATGTGGATGGTCATCTAAATGGAAAAGCAGCCAGGTTTGACTTTTTAAAATTACAGAGTTGCACAGCTCTGTGAGAGTGCCATAAAATGACTATTTTATTTTTTAAAAGGTTATTTATTCATTTATTTGACAGAGAGAGAGAGCACAAGCCAGGGGAGTGGCAGGCAGAGGGAGAGAGGGAGAAGCAGGCTCCCTGCTGAGCAGAAAGCCTGACATGGGGCTCGATCCCAGCACCCTGGGATCATGACCTGACCTGAAGGCAGACGCTTAACCAACTGAACCACCCAGGCGCCCTAAAATGACTATTTTAAAGTTTTTTTGGTTCTTTGGCCATGCAGAATTAACCTCTGACTTACTAATTCCCTAACCAGCTGGATCAAAATGCAAGGTATTCTCCAACACATTGACAATGGCACCTTTGTACCAGTTGGCGTCTAAGGTAAATGTTTAAACCCAAGTCATAACTGGGGACTTGGAGCTGCTGGAAGAGGGTATGGGGTGGCTTGATGAAGGTATGAGGCAAAGATAAAGCTAGAAAAGAGCCCTAAATCTTATTGCCACTCTCAACCTCCAAATCCTCAAGTCTATTCCAAGGCTAAGCATTAGGTTGAGTTGAAGCCCCACTCTCTCCTAATAAAGGCCAGATTTGCATATCTAATTGACTTAGTTGACTGTCATCAGAATTTATATTTATGGAACTATTACTTCCAAGGCCACGCCCTGAGCATCTGGGAACTAGGACTACCACACTACAGCAACTCTTGCACTTAGAGCCTTGGTTTTTATTTTGCTTTTTGTTGACAGCACCTCCCTTTGTTTTTATTTTATTCCTCTTCCTTCCCCTCTTTTCTTCCCTTTCAAATTTTCCTTTGTCTTTACGTTGGGGTGTTATATTTTTTCCAGCATTTCTATGTGTTTGGAGAGGGGCCAGAAGGGTGGGAATGTATGCATCTGTCACCTCAGTCCCACATAATTGCCAGAACTAGATGTCTTTGCTTGACTCTTGACCACCACCCTCAATTCTGAACCGCTGGGATTCTATCATTGTAGAGCTAACACTGAACTTGGCATGACTAATTAAAATCTTTTTAAGATCTATATGTGCAAGAATATCTGTTTCTAGTGAGTAGAGATGGTTATAGAGCAATGCCCCCTCCCACTACCATTATCTTTCATCACTGCAGATCTTCAATGCAATGTGGGCAATCTGGAAAAATCAAAATGGGGTGCAGGATCATCTATCTTTGAGTCACCCGCGTCTTATGGTAAAGCAAGAATATGTGATCCCAGAGGCCCAGGGAGAAGAGACCAGAATGAACAAACTGGCTCTTTCATGTGGGTATGAATTGGTATAAAGAAGAGGTGATTTCCATAAGAAACTGCTGAGCAAGTGTCTAGCACCTGTGCCCTTAGGAGACCAGGGGCCAAAGAGTACTATCAGACCTCCAGGTTCTAGGGGCAAAAACTGGTTATAACTTGGACTCTGCTATGCCAAAAGAGAAGGGAGGAGGTGTACATTTCTGATGACTGGGTTCTCAAAAGCCTGAGAGCCAACCTCAGAAATGTCTTTTGGGATGTCCCCTTTTTTGCTGCTTTTTTTGACTGCTTTATCTATCAACCACAGAAAAGAGTACCAGTATCTCCCACTGAATGTGAATGGATCAAGTTCTCCAAGTGGGTCTGTTGAGTTTTGCTTTTTATTTTTTAGGCTATGTTATTAGGTACATACAAGCTTAGGACTTGTTATTTTCCTGGTAAACCACTTTATTATCATGTAGTTACTTTCTTTATCCCTATTATTTGATTATGCTTTAAATTCTATTTTATAAGACAGTAATTGAGCTATATAAGCTTCCTTTTGGCTAGAATTTGCCTGGTATATCTTTCCTATCTTTTTACCATCCACCTTTCTGCATTCTTAACCTTTAGGGCTATCTCTTACAAAGGATATAGCTGGATATTTTTAATCCTAAGAGAAAATCTGTATCTATTAACTGGAGAATACAGTTTATTTGTACTTCATATAATCACTGAGCTATTTGGATTTATTTCTGCCACTAATTTTATGCATTATTCATCCTGTTTTTTGTTTTCTAGTTTTTCTTCCCTTTTTAATCTTTTTTAATTTCTCTTTTTTTCATTCTTTTTTTCCATTCTTTGAAAGTTATGTCTTCTATTG
Organism: Mirounga leonina; assembly: GCF_011800145.1. Taxonomy (NCBI): domain Eukaryota; kingdom Metazoa; phylum Chordata; class Mammalia; order Carnivora; family Phocidae; genus Mirounga; species Mirounga leonina. The sequence continues at coordinate 58,013,406 of NW_023270305.1, forward strand.
TTTTATTATGGATTAATCTAGAAATGTTAACATGCATTCTTACAAAAATCTAAAGTTAAGAGTTATCTGTACCTTCTTCTTTAACCATGTAAGAACCTGAGAACACTTTTTAATTCCTATCTGTCCTGGCTCACATTCTAATTCTACCATTATTTTAGTTGTTCCTTTAACATACAAGTTAGACATTATTATTATTATTATTTCATGCAGTCAATATTTATTTAGTTAAGTGTACATTTACCAATTACTTTGCTCTCATGTCTCTTGCCTCTCAGACATTTCAATCTCAGATCATTCTTTCCATCTTAAGTATATCCCTTACATTTCTTTAGTGGAGGTCTGAAAAAAATTCTTGTTTTACCTGAAAATTTCTTTGTTTTGTCCCTATTCTTGAAATACAGTCTCACCAGAGACATAATTCTAATATGACTCCTCACTCTATTCTCCACATTTCTAAACCTCTCTGTCTTAGACCATTTATTCAGATATACCTTCTTTTTTTCAATTCTGTTCATTTCAAAGCTCTAATTGGTTCTTTTTCAAATCTTAGTTATTTTAAATAGTGTCTTGCTCCTAATCTGTATTTTAATCCCATATTTTGTTTCTTTAAACATATTAATCATACTCATTTTTAATATCTAAAGTCCTCATGGACCTGATTCTGTTCCCTACATTTTCCTGTCTCCACCAATGATGCCTTATTTTCTGATAGATAGATAGATGATAGATAGATAGATAGATAGATAGATAGATAGATAGATAGATAGATTTATTTATTTATTTATTTATTTTACTGAAGCTTCATGCTTCTTGGACTTTTATTTGTGGGAACTCTTTGAGACTCAGGGAAAAAGTATATTCCTCTAGAGGACTTGTACTTGCTTCTGTGGGCACTTGGGGACACCAGAGTGCAAGGATCATTGTGTGAGGTTTTGTCAGATCACACAAGCAGTGTGAATTTGTGTTTCAAGCCTATATGAGAGCTATCATGTGATCATAAATTTTCAAAAAGGAGATTTTATTTCCCTCTTCCTTACTAATATCTTATGCAAGGGAATTGCTTTGTTTTGTTTTGTTTCTAGTTTACTGTTACAATGTAGGTCCAGGTCTTTGGGGTTCTCGTTATACCAGCATCTACCGTTAGACCATTTTTTCCTGTCACCAACATCCCATGAGGTCATCCAAATGAAAGCTCAAGAACACCAGAGGTTAGCACATGCCCCATAGCAAAGACCATCTTGAATACTGACTGACTTCTCTGGGTCTCAACCTTCACTTCATCTTTGGCCTCTAAGCATTCCTTGACTTACTAGTTTATTTAGAAATAAATTTTAAATTATATTTTAAATATCTTATTCAGCATTTTAAATTATTCTCAGTGGGAGAGTTGTTCAGGTTATCTGATCTTGCACATTTCTAAAAATATGAAGTCTGTCCCTTCTACAATCTCACTACTACTGCTCTGATTTAGGCTCCTTGCTAGTGTTTAGAGTCCTTCACTGCACTTACTATAGTCTATCTAGAATCATGATTAGGCCTGTTTTAAACATGCATCTCATGTTGTGAACCATACAAAGATAGCCTGATTTATTATTTCACAATGCCACCATCTACCACACATACACAAGCACACAAATGCACATACACTTACACACACTCACACACTCATCCACCTACCCTCATCCACGTAGCCTTACATGTTCTCATCCACACACACATTGTGGACCACAGCACCTTGCACAGGAAACACTCAAATACAGACTTAGGTGAATCACATTTTATTTTTGTATCTTTAACTTTTGATGCCCAACTTGTATCTAGATCATTGTTTTTGTACAGTCTGTGATTTCTAGATTTGGCAATCATCTGAGATCTTGTTCTGAGTATATGTCGTGATTTCATTGATTTCTGCTCCTGATCTGTGATCCTGGGTGGAGGAAGTGTGAGTGATGGATAAGAACTCCTATAGACCTGCATTTGGTTTGAATCTCAACTCTAGCATTTACTGACTACAGGAATGTCAAAAGTTAAGTATGACAAAACAAAACAAAGCAATTCCCTTGCATAAGATATTAGTGAGGAAGAGGGAAATAAAATCTCCTTTTTGAAAATTTATGATCACATGATAGCTCTCATATAGGCTTGAAACACAAATTCACACTGCTTGTGTGATCTGACAAAACCTCACACAATCTCTGGGCCTCAAGTTTTTTACATTTACCCCATTTAGCAGATAAACATTTAGCACAAGGTCTGGGACTTAACAAATAGAAGCTCTAAGTTTCAAGGTTTTTAGCATGACAACTAAAATTATTTTTTACCAAGTGAACTACATATAAAACCTAAAACATGTGAGATAAGTAACTTATTTTGATTTTTAGATGTGGAAAATAAAAACTGAAATGATGATCTTTTCCTCATTCTTTCTCTTCTTAGGATCACTAGTTATAATTCTATCAGTATTTTTAAAGAATGTTAACTACAGGAGGGCAGGGATTTTAGTCTGTTTTCTCATCAGTGACACTGGATCAGTACAGTGCCTGGCACCTAAAGGATGTTTTATAAATACTTGCTGAATGAGTAAATAAGTCAACACACATAGCTCCGAATGTCTGAATAAGAGGAAGACAGGTGAAAGAACACATTAAATGATATAGGCACTCTGCATGCATATAATTCCTGTCATAAACTCTGCAGAGAAGAAAGATCGTGAAAAATGCAATTTGTACTCAACATGAATAGCTCCCCAAAATGTTTATTTAAAATTATCCAGAAGATTAAAATCCAATTTTACAAGTGCCATACTGGCATAACATTTTAATTCACAGGGCCTCATGCTTTTCTAAATAAATTAGGTATAAAATTAAAAATAACCACGTTTGTGATATTGGTTTTGAAAAATTGCATATTAGATTCCTTACAATAGTTTGTATAGCAAAAATGCTAAACAGAAATGAAGAAAGGGTCTTTGAAAGCCAAGAACACAGCAAACAAGCCTAATTCAAGGTCACTGATTTTCCTTTGTATTTTAGTTCAGCACAAATGGTTCAACAAGGAGAAAAAGAGCTTTATCTATATTCTATTATTCCACAAAAAGGACAAGCATGCCCTCCTCAGAGCAGAGGCATGACATCACACTGGGGAATCAAGCATGAATAAACTCTCCCTTTAAAAGAAGGCTCCCTCCAGAACCAGGAATTCATGCAAGCAGCTCTTCAGTGTCCAGGCCAACCTCACTCACCCATTACTTCATATTCGCAGACATGTCATAGAAAATGATTTTCAACACTAATGAGAAATTTTTACAGAGCAGAAATTAATGTCCAGGGTTAAGTAAATCCAAGAAAACAGTACATGAAAGATAACTCTATTTAGGCTCCTTAACCCTTAATGTAATGGGAGTCCCCTGCCAGCTCCAATTCCAGAGGCTTTGTCCATGTGGTCAAGTTTAACCCCCAAGAAGGGTCTAGCTGGGCTGAAACTGAGGGTCCTACACACATACTACATAGAGGTAATACCCTCTACCTCCCCTTGCATTCTCCCATATCTGATTTCATCCACTAAAGGTGAAAAATTAAAAAATTGCTTGAGGCCAAAAAATTTGCACTCTGTCCAGAATGGTGGTTCATCCATCTCCCCATCCAAATATCTGATATGCCAGAGGGTGCAGTGAGAATGCATGGAATGCAGGCTGTGCCCCTGAACAGGCCCAGAAAAGAATTTACCATCTTGGAGGGCAAAGTGTGGTCCATGAACCTCTAAGTCAATGTATGTTAGTTTTAAGAATAATGAAAGCAGGGGCACCTGGGTGGCTCAGTCGTTAAGCGTCTGCCTTTTGCTCGGGTCATGATTCCAGGCTCCTGGGATCGAGCCCCACGTCGGGCTCCCTGCTCAGCGGGAAGCCTGCTTCTCCCTCTCCCACTCCCCCTGCTTGTGTTCCTGCTCTCACTATCTCTCTCTCTGTCAAATAAATAAATAAAATCTTAAAAAAAAAAAAAAAGAATAATGAAAGCACCCCTGAAACAAATAATACATCATATGTTAATTAATTGAATTTAAATTTAAAAAAAGAATAATGAAAGCATGCATGTAGTGGGGGTCTCTGAAAATGGTGATTATTTTAGGACATGTTTGATGATAGTTAATGTCCATAGTTTTAAAACAGGTACTCCCCAAAAAATCTGGCTATAGTGTACTCCTTAATTCAATCTTTGTTTTGATGGAATAGTGAGTGATACCTTTAACACCTAAGTCCTGAGCTATCTGACCCTTCTAGGCAGCTATCTGACCCTTCTTCAACTACGAAAAAAAAAAAATAGGGCACAGAGTAGTTAAGTGTTGTGCCTAGAATCTCCCTAAGTTAGTGGCAAAGCTCTACATCAGCTTGACCTCTAGATCTCTAGATCAGCTCCCTTGCTGCCCTTAAAAAAACAAAAAACAAAAGGCTGGATTTCAAATGAATAACATGTTCTCTGGAGAAAGGCACCACAGAAATAATCAGATTGTGAGCAAAGGACCTGAACCAGTAACAGTTAACAAGCATTGTTTTTGTTAATCCTCAGCATAACCTTGGGGGATAGTTATTATGTTCTTACCTTGCAGATGGGGAAAGTAAGGCTCAAAATATGAAGTGATTTTTCTAAGCTCAGTCCATAGATGCAAATTATCCAAATATGACTAATAAAAACTTGCAAAGAATCAAGAGAAGTCTTACTCAGATCCTTTGGGCTAATATAAGGCAGATTTTGATCTCAAAAGGAAAGAAACAATTAAGTCTTTAATGTGTGCCAGTGGTTTGCTAGGCATTTTCAGATTGACTATCCTTTTAAAGAAGTTCTATTGAAGATCAGAGAGCACCATTTAATAAGGTGCTGAGCAAAGATTCAAAGGGAGATTTCCCTGATTCTGAAAATTTAAAGCCAAGTAATTTTACCTAATACCAGTTTCCTTTCCATTACACCAGGAGCCAGCAAAATTTTTCTGTAGTCTAGGTAGTAAAGAGTTTAGTTTTTGAAAGCCATAGCATCTCTGTGGCAACTGCTTGACCCTGCCATAGTAGTGTGAAGGCAGCCATGGACAATATGTAAATGAATGAACACATCTGTGTTCCAGTAAAACTTTATTCATGGACACTGAAATTTGTATATCATAAAATTTTCATGTGTCATGAAATATTCTTCTTCTTTGGATTTTTTTCATTTAAAATGAAAATTTCATTTACAAAGAACTTTAGGTTAGTATCCAAAATCTATAAAGAACTACTAAATTCAACACCCAAAAACCAAATTATCCAGTTAAGAAATGGGCAGAGGACATGAATAGACATTTTTCCAAAGAAGACATCCAGATGGCTAATAGACACATGAAAGATGCTCACCATCACTCATCATCAGGGAAATACAAATCAAAATCATGATGAGTTACCACCTGACACCTATCAGAATGGCTAAAATTAACAACACAGGAGACAACAGGTGTTGGCAAGGATGTGGAGGAAGGGGAACACGCTTGCACTGTCGGTGGGAATGCAAACTGGGGCAGCCACTATGGAGAACAGTATGGCAGTTCCTCAGAAAGCTAAAAATAGAACTACCCTATGATCCAGCAATTGCTCTACTAGGTATTTACCCAAAGGATACAAAAATACACATTCAAAGGAGGACATGCCCCCCGATGTTTATAGTAGCATTATCAACAATAGCCAAACTATGGAAAGAGCCCAAATGTCCATTGACTAATGAATGGATAAAGATGTGGTAAGTATATACAATGGAATACTACTCAGCCATCAAAAAGAATGAAATCTTGCCACTTGCAACAACGTGGATGGAGAAATAGTGTATTATGCTAAGCGAGATAAGTCAATCAGAGAAAGACAAATACCATGTGATTTCATTCATATGTGGAATTTAAGAAACAAAACATGAACATGTAGGAGGGGGAGAGAGGGGGAAATAAATCATGAGAGACTTTTAATTATAGAGAACAAACAGGGTTGACAGAGGGAGGTGGGTGGGGAATGGGATAGATGGATGATGGGTATTAAGGAAGGCACTTATGAGCACTGGGTGCTGTGAATGATGAACCACTGAACTCTATTCCTTAAACCAATATTGCACTGTATGTCAACTAACTAGAATTTAAATTAAATAAATAAATAAAAACAAAAAATAAAATGAAATAAATAAAATAAAAAGAACTTTAAAATGTAAAAGCGTTCTTAGCTCATGGGCCATAGAAAAACAGGCAGCAAACCGGATTTGGTCTGTGGGATGTTGTTTGCCAGTCTGAGTTACACCATCCTTCTTTTAGTATCTACTGGATGCCAACAGCCAATTAAGAATCTAGTTTGTCAAGGGTTTAAAAATCTAGTTTGTCAAAGGGTTATTTGACTTCTCAGCACCAAAATCCGTAATTTTGACATTGAGCATATGACTTACAAGAGAAAATAAGTTTTTTCCTTTTTTATTATAAAATATTTCAAATGTATAAATATATATACACTCATATGTACATATAATGTGTATATATAAGGCATAAAAAATAAAATGAACACCCATGTCCCATTAGCCAGTTTAAGAAATACATTACCAAACAATGATGCTCCTCCATACCCCTCCCCAGTCACATCCTCTTCCCTCCCCAAGAAAATACCACTATCCTGAATTTTGTCTTCATCATTCATTAGTCTTTTTAATATATAGTTTTACTATGCATGTATGCAGATTTGTATTTGAATTTTATTTAAATAGTGTGTTATTATACGTATAATTCTAGGACTTGCTTTCTTTCATTCAACATTACATTGTGAGATTACTTCCACATTTGGTGTAGCTGTACCCGCCCCCAAAAAAAAGAAGAGAAGAAAAAAAAAATGAAAGAAAGAAAGCAATCAATATGTCTACCCAGAGGAGAATGGATAACAATATCATGGTATACAGAATATGATTCAGGAATAAATTTACATGAAATAAAAACAATAGACTTCTGAAACCAAATAGTGAGGGGGGCCCTGTGGCAAAACTTATGACACAGTTGCAAGGACTCAACCAGACTCCCAGTTGAAGACAGAGGCTATTACTCTGAGACACTGGGCCTGAAAGGATTCCAGGCAGAACCTTGTTTCTAAACAAAGAGCAAAGGTGTGTGAATGGAAACACGGATGGGGAGAAAAGTAAAAGGAAAAAACAAACAAAAACAATAGATCTAACTAAAAATACAAATTAGATTTCAAATAGTCGATTGATGTTTAAAAATAAATGCCCAAGGGGCACCTGGGTGGCTCAGTCATTAAGCGTCTGCCTTCGGCTCAGGTCATGATCCCAGGGTCCTGGGATCGAGCCCCGCATCAGGCTCCCTGCTCTGCGGGGAGCCTGCTTCTCCCTCTCCCACTCCCCCTGCTTGTGTTCCCTCTCTCGCTGGTCTCTCTCTGTCAAATAAATAAATAAAATCTTTTTTTTTTTAAAGATTTTATTTATTCATTTCAGACACAGAGATACAGAGAGAGAGAGAGAGAGCATGAGCAGGGGGAGAGGCAAAGGGAGAGGGAGAAGCGGGCTCCACGCTGTGCCAGGACCCTGGGATCATGACCTGAGCCGAAGGCAGACGCTTAACCATCTGAGCCACCCAGGCGCCCCAATAAATAAAATATTTAATAAAATCAATCAATCAATCAATAAAAATAAATGCCCAAATCCTTTAAAAACATATCTTCTGTGGAGTTATCAATCTCAAACATGATCTACATACATGCAGTTCACTAATGAGGAGAGAGAGGGAAAGGGAAAAAGAGAGAGAGAGAGGCTGCAAGTGAATTCCTTCGGAGAGTGTAATGCTGGTGACAGGAGTTGGGGGTGGTGCAAATTTTCCCTGCTTGAAAGTGGTGCCTCCTTCTGGAAAAATGGACTTACAGAATTATGCCAGGGAGGCCCAAATTCAGCTGCTTGGAAGGTACATTAGTGAATCATAGACATGACTGATTGAAACTCAAGTGATGTACACCATTAGTCTTCTTTTCAAGCCAGTAAAATGAATAGGCCTATTAATGCTATTGAAAATGTACATTTATCTAACTAGAATGACTCAGGTCCTTTGCCTTTCTGTATAAAAAAAAATTATGTCTATAAATTAATGTTAAAGCAGACACCTCACTAATAAATCTAGGAAAAATATCAGTACCACAATGTTGCATTAATTCATACTAACAACTTTAAAATTCACTGCAAATTACTGATTGACTTATAAATTTAAAAAAATGTACTTAGAAATAAAAAACAAGAGAATAAAATATGGCACGTCTATCTTATAACATCATGAAAAGTATGTTGGGATACAACTAAAACTTCAAGTGTCTTTCTAGAACCTGTTTCCAATGTTAAAAAGCACAAAGCTGACACTCCCCAGTGACAATATGGCATGACTGTGGCAAACTTAGTCTATTTTTATGGCTGCACCCTTGAGCTTTTCCTCTCTTCCCCAAATTTCTCTCCTACGATTCTGAAACAGGATATTTACCCCAACATAATTTTATAAATATTCTAAATATAATATTCTAAAATACATTTTACTCCCAGCTCTTCCCAAATCAGTATCTTTCTCCAGGATTCTAGGAAGATTCAGGTAAAATTATGTTGAGCACTCACTAGATGTAGGGAAGTTAGAAATGAGTGTGAGTCTACAGTGAGTTACAGAACCTGCCTTTAAGGCATTCATAGCTCAGTAAGAAAGACGCACATGTAAACAATGTATAAGATAGGGCAGATAATGCTGCAGTAACCAAGAACCCTGTAGTCTCAGTGGCTTAGTCCTTCCTCATGCCACACAGCTACTGTGAGTCAGCAGACGGGCTCTCCCAGGGACCCAGGCTGGTCTAGGGGTCACTATTTCGAACATGCCAGAGGGGAAAAAACGTGGTAAAGTAGACACCGGTTTTTAAGCCTTAAGCAACTTCTACTTCTACTCATGTTTCATTGGCTAACACAAGTCACATGGCCACACCCAACTCTAAGACAGTGGGTGAGGAGGTGCAATCAGACCGTGTGCCAGGAAGGAGAGACAGCTGAATATCTGTGAATAGCATTAATGAGAACACAAGAACCAATGGCCGTATAGTAAAAGGAAGAATAATCAAGGTGTTGAATGGTGCTGGAGAACAGAAGATGATTAAATCTGACTGGAACATAGGGGTCTTCAGGACCCGTGGCTCCTAAGCTGGACCTAGGAGGAGTGTATTAGGTAAAGGCTGTGGGATGGGAAGACAATTGAGGGTGAAAAACAAGATAAGCAAAGGCGCTGAGGCATGCGCCTGCAGGGGTGTCCAGAGTGTCCAGGAAACGAGAACCAGGAAGGATGTAAACAGTTCACATGGATGTAGGACAAAGAGGAAGCTGAACAGTCAAACCATGTTGAGCATAAATGCTACACTGACAAATTTCAATTTAGAAAGCAGGCCACTGAAAAAATGTTTTGTGCATTAATAACAATATTTAAGCAGCTCGATGATTTTTATTTTTATTTTTTAATTTTTTAAAAGATTTTATTTATTTATTTGACAGAGAGAGACACCATGAGAGAGGGAACACAAGCAGGGGGAGTGGGAGAGGGAAAAGCAGGTTTCCCACAGGACAGGGAGCCCGATTCAGGGCTGGATCCCAGGACCCCGGGATCATGACCTGAGCCAAAGGCAGACGCTTAATGACTGAGCCACCCAGGCGCCCCAGCTTGATAGTTTTTAAAGTGATGTTATCTACCTTTATCCCTCACACCACCCTGGATAGACATACCCACTATAAATATGAGGATACTGAGGCCTAGATCACAACACAGGTCAAGAGGGGGTTCAAATTCAAATCTCACGCCATATTCACTAAATCACATTACCAAGACATGACTGAAACTTTTTTATTCATTCATTCATTCAACAAATATTTACTGAATGCCACTGTGGGAGGTGCTGGGGATATACTGATGAACAGGATAGTCTGTAATTTCACATCATTTAAGGTATCCTTCAGGAGACAGACAAACAAGCAAATATAGTAAGTTACGGGATGCATGAGAAGCACAGAATAGAGAGGCAAGAGAGGGGGTGCTGGGACCTTTCAGAAAGCTACTGAGAAATGAGGAGATGCTGTTCAATGGGTATACAGTTTCTGTTATGCAAGATGAATAAATTCTAGAGATGCGCTGGACAACACTGTGCCTACAATACTGTAAGGTACACTTAAAAGTTTGTTAAAGAGAGGTGCCTCAGTCAGTTAAGCATCCAATTCTTGATTTGGGCTCAGGTCACGATCTCAGGACTATGAGACTGAGCCTGGCATGTGGGGCTCCACACTCAGGGGAAGTCTGCTTGAGATTCTCCTCTCCCTCTGCCTTTACCCCTCCCCCTAAAAATTAAATAAATTAATTAAATAAATAAATCTCTAAAAATAAATAAATCTTTTTAAAAATCTTTTTTGAAATAAATCTTTCTCTAAATAAATCTTTTTAAAAAATTATTAAGGAGGTAGATCTCATGTTAAGTAACTTTATCACAATTTTTTAAAATAATTAAAAAAAAAATCTATTAGGAAGCCACTGAACCAGGGCAGTGTGAGAAGGGACACAAAGGGGACTATAGGTAGGGAGGCAAACCTGGGAGATGGGCTCAGCCGACTGACAGAAGAGCAGGAGGAGTGGATGGGACAGGAACATAGCTTTCCAGGTGGGACTAGGAAGGAACCCAGGAAGGAAGCCAATGGAGAAAGACGATGAACTGTAGGCAGGGACCATGCCTCTTGTGTTCACTGTGCCAGACATACAGTGGGGTCCGATGAGAAACTGCTCAAGTAATGAATATTTCCATTTTTGGATAAACTGAGTTCTGGGCAGCTTCAGATGGTCCAGTAAGGGGTGGGGCACCTCGGTCCAGTGCTCTGGAGAGAGGTTAAGGCTGAAGACATGGGTTTGGAAGTTACATGATGAAGATCATGCCCGCGCCAAAACCAAAGGGTATGTCATCAGTCTCACCAGCCTTGCCTTCCCAGTTTTGGCATTCTCGGCAATGTCAACATTCCTAGGTTTGCTTCTCTCCTTTGTGGTTATCCTTAATATATCCTCTTAAGTTATTCCACAACATATACTCTCTTCCCAACTATAGGAGACCCCAGGGCACTGTTCTTTCAATCCACACACTTTCACTACACACTGAGGCATTCTGGCTCTGGAGCATGTTCTTTCTCATTAAGCCAGGAAGATTATGACATGTTATGAAATGACAATGGTTTTATTTTTTCCTCCAATAATGAACATATATGGATAATTTCATCAATTAACCTAGGATTATTATTATTACCGCAAATATTATGAGCTTGTGTTCACTGAAATAGATTTGATAAGACTAATATGTTGGGTTACACAATGCTTAGAGTATTTCATTATATTTAACAAAATATTTGTAAAATAACTTTTTATGAAAAGGGATTTGTTATCCATTACAAATCCCCCAGAGACTTTTCTACCTCACATAACAAAGGAAACTAAAATAAACAATATTTATTGAGTACCTCTTTTGAGTACTGATGAACAGGATAGTCTGTAATTCACATCATTTAAGGTATCAGATGCTTACATACCTGAATAATGCACAAAAATTAAATTCATGTGCATGAAAAGATTATACAAATCAGTATAATTTTTTTTTAAGATTTTATTTATTTATTTGACAGGAAGAGACAGAGAGAGGGAGAAAGAACCAGCAGGGGGAATGGCAGGCAGAAGGGGAAGCAGGCCCTCAGCTGAGCAGGGAACCTGATATAGAACTCAATCCCAGAACCCTGGGATCATGACCTGAGCTGAAGGCAGGTGCTTAACTGACTGAGCTACACAGGCATCCCCCAATAAAACTGATTTAAGAGAGAGGGAGAGAAAGAGGAAGAGGGAACAGAAATTATCAATATAAAGAATGAAAGAAGGGATATCACTGCAGATCCTGCAGACATTAAAAAGAATAAGGGAATATAAAAAGAACATTACACACCACAGAAATATAAAGGATTATAAGAGATGACTATTAAAAATTATATTCCAACAAGTTGGACAACCTAGAAAATGGATAAATTCTTAGAAACAAAAATCTTCCAAAGCTGAATCAGGAAGAAATAGAAAACCTGAACAGACCAATTACTAGGAATGAAATTGAATCAGTAATCAAAAAACTACAAATAAACAAAAGTCCAGGACCAGATAGATTCACAGGCAAATTCTAGCAGACATTTAAAGAAGAGTTAATACTCATTCTCCTCAACTATTCAAAAAATAGAAAAAAAGGGGAAACTTCCAAATACATTCTATGAGGCCAGCATTACCCTGATACCAAAACCAGACAGAGATATATTGCACATACACACAAAATTACAGGCCAATATCCCAGATGAACATAGATGCAAAAATCCTCAATAAAATATTAGCAAAACAATTTCAACAATACATTAAAAGGATCATTCACCACAATCAAGTGAGATTTATTCCAGGGATGCAAGAATGGTTCAATATTCACAAATAAGTCAATATGATATACTACACTAATATAATGAAGGATAAAAAAATAATATAACCATTTCAATAAATGCAGAGAAAGCATTTGACAAAATTCAATATTTGTTCATAATAAAAACTTTTAACAAAGTTGGTTTAGAGGGAACATACCTCAACATAATAAAGACCATATATGAAAAACCCACAGCTAACATCATACTCAATGGTGAAAAACTAAAGTCCTTTCCTCAGATCAGGAACAAGACAAGGGTATCCATTCTTAACACTTTTGTTTAACATAGTACTGGAAGTTCTAGCCACATCAATGAGTCAAAAAAAAGAAATAGAAGGCATCTATACTGGGTAGGGAGAAGTTAAACTGTCCCTATTTGCTGATGACATGATACTATACATAGAAAATCCTAAGGACTCCACCAAAAAACTACAGAAATAATAAATGAATTCAGTAAAGTCATGGGATACAAAATTAATACACAGAAATCAGTTGTGTTTCTATATACTAATAACGAAGTACCAGAAAGAGAAATTAAGAAAACAATTCCATTTACAATTGCACCAAAAATAATGAAGTACTTAGGAGTAAATTTAACCAAGGAGGTAAAAGACCTATACTCTGAAAACTATAAAACACTGATGAAAGAAATTGAAGATGACACAAAGAAATGGAAAGATATTCCATGCTCATGGACTGGAAGGACAAATATTGTTCAAATGTCTATGATGCCCAAAGAAATCTACAGATTCAATGTAATCTCTATCAAAATACCAACAACATTTTTCACAGAACTAGAACAAAAAAAAAAATACTAAAATTTGTATAGAACCACAAAAGACCCAGAATAGCCAAAGCAATCTTGAGAAAGAAGAACAAAGCTGGAGGTATCACAATCCCAGATTTCAAGATATACTACAAAGCTGTAATATTCAAAACAGAGTGGTACTGGCACAAAAATAGACACATAGATCAATGGAACAGAATAGAGAGCCTGGAAATAAACCCACACTTAATATGATCAATTAATCTATGACAAAGTGGACAAGAATATACAATGGGGGGGAAATGCAGTCTTTTCTATAAATTATGCTGTGAAAACTAGACAGCTACATGCAAAAGAATGAAAATGGACCATTTTCTTACACTATACACAAAAATAAACTCAAAATGGTTTAAGACCTAAATGTGAGCTCTGAAACTATAAAACTTCTAGAAGAAAACATAGGCAATAATTTCTTTGACATCAGCCATAGCCACATTTTTCTAGATATGTCTTTTAAGGCAAGGGAAACAAAAGCAAAAATAAACTACTGGGACTACACCAAAATAAAAAGCTTTTGCACAGCGAAGGAAACCATCAACAAAATGAAAAGGCAGCCTACTGAATGGGAGAAGATATTTGCAAATGACATGGCCAATAAGGGATTAATATCCAAAATACATAAAGAACTTATACAACTCAACACCAAAAATACAGAGACTTGAATTTAAAAATGGGCTAAGGATGTGAATAGCTATTTTTCCAAAGAAGACATACAAATGGCAAACACACATGAAAAGATACTCAACATCACTAACCATCAGGGAAATGCAAATTAAAACCAATGAGGTATTACCTTATACCTGTCAGAATGGCTAGAATAAAAAAGACAAAAAATAAGAAGTGTGGTTGAGGATGTGGAGAAAAGGACCTCTCATACACTATTGGTGGGAATGTACATTGCTGTAGCCACTGTGAAAAACAGTATAGGGGCGCCTGGGTGGCTCAGTTGTTAAGCGTCTGCCTTCGGCTCAGGTCATGATCCCAGAGTCCTGGGATCGAGCCCCGCATCAGGCTCCCTGCTCGGCGGGAAGCCTGCTTCTCCCTCTCCTGCTCCCCCTGCTTGTGTTCCCCCTCTCGCTATGTCTCTGTCAAATAAATAAATAAAATCTTTAAAAAAAAAAAAAAAAAAAGAAAGAAAAACAGTATAGAGCTTCCTCAATAAATTAGAAATACCCTATGATCCAGTAATTCTACTACTCAGTATTTATCCAAAGGGGAAAAAAAACACTAATTCAAAAAGATAAATGCACCCCTATGTTTATTGCAGCATTATTTGCAATAGCCAAGATAAGGAAGCCACCCAAGTGCCTATTGATAGATGAATGGATAAAGAATGGATAAGGAAGATGTGATACACACAGAGAAACAACAGAATATTACTCAGCTATAAAGAAATAATGAGATCTTGTTATTTGCAACAATATGGAGGGACCTAGAGGGTATTATGCTAAGTGAAATAAGTCAGAGAAAGACAAATACCATATGATTTCACTTATATATAGAATCTAAAAAACAAACAAATGAATAAACAAACAAAAAGAAGAAACAAACCCATAACAGAGAACAAATTGATGGTAGCTGGGGGCCATGGAATGGGCAAAATGGGTGGAAGATACAGCAGAAAAAAACCAACATTACACATCAATAAATTTAACTACTTAAATAAAATGGACAAATTCCTTGAAAGACACAAATTATTATATTTTCTGCCTTTCACTCACACACACACACACATAGAGAAAATCGGGATAGCTTTATGCTAAATTATAATTTATAATTAAAAAAAAACTTTCCCACAAAGAGAACTCTAAGCCCAGATGGCTTCACTGGTAAACTGTAAACAACACTGACCAATTCAGTGCAATCCCAATCAAAATTCCAACAGCCTAGTTTATAGAATCGAGAGGCTGATTTAAACTTTTATATGGAAATATAAAGATCCTGGAACAGCCAAAACAATCTTGAACTAATGCCAGTCTTATACAAACTCTTGTGGAAAAACCATATGATCATCTCAATAGATGCAGAAAAAGGATTTAACAAAATGTAACACCCATACATGACAAAAACTCTCAGAGAGTTAAAAATAGAATGAAAATTCCTAACCTGATAAAAAGAAACTATGGAACACCAGTAACTAAAAAATTTAATGTTAAAATAGTGAATGCATTCCTTTAAGATGAAAAACAAGGCAAGGATGTCAATTTCATCACTTCTTTTCATTATTGGACTGCAGGTCCTAGCAGTGAAATAATAGAATAAAAAAAAGAATAAAGAAAGAAGCATAAAGGCTGGAAAAAAGTAAAACTGTCTCTACTCCCAGAAGATATTTTTTATATAGAAAATATTAATAAATCTAAAAAAACCTACTAGAAATCATAAGTATAGCAAGGTTGCAAGATATAAGATCATGTGTAAAAATCAACTGTATTTTTATATACTGGCTGTGAACTGGGAAAAAAATTTAAATGTCACTTACATAACATCAAAAATATAGAGTGCTTAGGAATAAATTTAACAAAAGATGTGCAGTTCACCAAAAAATTACAAAATATTACAGAGAGAAATTACAAAGACTTAAGTAAGTGAAGACATATACTATGTTCATGGATTGAAAAATTCAATATGAAGATGCCAATTCTCCAAAGTAGATTAATTAATTGCAACCCTAATTAAAATTCCAACAGGCTTTTTGATAGAAATTGACAAGTTGATTAAAACTTTTATTTATTTTTTATTTTTATTTTTTAAAGATTTTTTTTTTTATTTTTTATTAGAGAGAGAGTACAAGCAGGGGGGAGTGGCAGGCAGAGGGAGAGGGAGCAGGGAGCCTGATGTGGGGCTCGATCCCAGGACCTCAGGATCATGACCTGAGCCGAAGGCAGACACTTAACTGTCTGAGCCACCCAGATGCCCCTATTTTTTTTTTTAAAGATTTTATTATTTATTCATGAGAGACAGGGAGAGAGAGAGGCAGAGGCAGAGGGAGAAGCAGGCTCCCTGCTGAGCAGAAAGCCTGATGTGGGACTCAATCCCAGGACCCTGGGATCATGACCTGAGCCAAAAGCAGATGCTTAACAATCTGAGAAACCCAGGCACCCATGCTTAAAACTTTTATATGGAAGTGCCAAGATCCTGGAATAGCCAAAACAGTCTTGAAAAACAACAAACTTAAAGGACTTACATTATTGATAATTAAGAAAGTGTGGTACTGGCACAACAATAGACAAATGGACCAATGAAACAGAAGTCCAGAGAAGGTAAGCAACTTGCCCAAGATCACAAAGCTGATAGGTGGTAGAGATCTGATTTGTACTCCAGCAGTCTGGTTCTAGAGCTTGTACTTATAACCACTCCACAGACTACTTTTCCATAACAAAGACTCACTAGAAACCAATTGCTTCCCATAAACCCCTTACTACCAACAACAGTCTAAAAAATTATGATGTCAATAATAATAATAATCATTTGTTAAGCACCTACTACATGTCAGACATTGTGTTGACAATTTACTTATATTTAACCATCACAACAGTCTCACACACACACACACACGCATGTACAAAACCACTGTTATTATCCCAATTATACACATAAGAAAACTGAGGCTAAGAGAAGATAAGTGACTTATCGAAGTGGCAATGTATCAGTAGCACGATTAGGATTTGAACCCACAACTGCTTGATTCCAAAACCAACCATAATAAGCTGTTGTTAGATGAACCAAGTCTTAGGATACCAAATAATCACTAAAATGTGTAAAGTATTTACAATTCACCAATATCTTTCAAATACATATGTAAGTGAACTATTCCTGATGAGAATGTATTAATAGTTGCCTTTATTTTTTTATATTATTATTTTTGATACTTTGCATTACTGTAAAGATCAATGTATGTTTTGTTTTAAAATGACAGGAAGATCTTCACCACTCAAGCTCTCTCTCATAAATAAATAAATAAATAAATAAATAAATAAATAAATAAATAAATAAATAAATAA